>NC_056739.1:542964268-543081768 GCF_019279795.1 Protopterus annectens
GTATCAAAGGGATCTCGTTGTTGAAAGGTATGTCAGGAGAAGGGTACAAAAAAAATGTCCACAGCATTGGATATACCATGGAACACAGTGAAGAGTCATCAAAAAGTGGAGAAAATATGGGACAACAGTGACGTTGCAAAGAACTGGATGTTCCTTCAAAATTAAAGAAAAGACAAGATGAAAACTGTCAGGGAGGCTACCAAGAGACCTACAGCAACACTGAAGGAGCTGCAGGAATTTCTGGCAAGTACTGGTTGTGTACTACATGTGACAGCAATCTCCTGTATTCTCCTTTTGTTTGGACTATGGGGAAGGGTTGCAAGACAGAAGCCTTTTCTTACACAGAAAAACATCCAGGTCCAGCTAAAATTTGCAAAACAATACATCAAGTCTCCCAAAAGCATGTGGGAAAAAGTGTTATGGTCTGATGAGACCAAGGCTGAACATTTGGCCACAATTCCAAAAGGTGCCTTTGGCACAGAAACACTTTGCATCACCAAAAGAACACCATCCCCTTGGTGAAGCATGGTGATGGCAGTATCATGCTTTGGGGTTGCTTTTCTTCAGCTGGAACTGGGGCTTTAGTCAAGGTGGTGGGAATTATGAACAGTTCTAAATGCCAGTTACATTTGGCCCAAAACCTTCAGGCATCTGCTAGAAAGCTGAAGATGAAGAGGAATTTCACCTTTCACTACGACAGTGACCCCAAGCATACATCCAAATCAACAAAAGAATGGCTTCACCAAAAGAAAATTAAAGTTTTGGAATGGCCCAGCCAGAGCCCAGACCTAAATCCAATGGAAAATCTGTGGGGTGAACTGAAGAGGGCTGTGTACAAGAGATGCCCTTGCAATCTGACAGATTTGGAGTGCTTTTGCAAGGAAGAGTGGGCAAATATTGCCAAGTCAAGATGTGTCATGCTGATAGACTCCTACCCAAGAAGACTGAATGCTGTAATTAAATCAAAAGCTGACTCAACAAAGTATTAGTTTAAGGGTGTGCACAAACAACAATGTATTAGTTTAAGGGTGTGCACACTTATGCAACCAGCATATTGTACATTTTTTTTTTTTATATTTTTTCCCCGAACAGGTTTGTTTGTTTTACAATTGAATTGTACAGGTTGCAGGTCACATTAAAGGTCAGAAAAGTTTTGAAATGAGAACAAAAAATCCAGGCAGGATACCAGCCCCAAATGGTCCAAGTGGAATGACTTTATTTAAATCAATAAAACAAGCGCTTTCGCTCGGCTTAATGCCGAGATTTCTCAAGTTCATAATAAAACTGCCAAATGGCAACATTAAATAGTCCCTTCAAAATCACATGATTAATTACGTAATTAATATAGTTCAATTAATTTAATAATATAATTATATAATTAATAAATAAAAGGCACATCACCAAGCCAATGAAATACTTAAAACAAAATGGCATATCAATGTTGTTGTTTAAATCCGCTAACTAGATGAGAAAATGCAAAAGGCAAAGATACCACCACACATTAATGTGTGCATTAAAAATATTAAAAATATTAAAAATGTTTAAAAATATTTAAAAATATTTGAAGGTGTGTAAAGCTGTGTGAAGCTGTCTGGAGCTAGAAACCTCACAGGCGTGCCATTCTATTTTTGAGAACACTAATGATGTTAATATTATCATTCAAGCCTGGGGGTCTGCTGGCGTCCAACCTTAGTTGCCAGAGAAGTTCTCTGTATTCCAAGGTTGTCTCCCAGTCACCCCCTCTGGCATCTGACAACACTTGTTCTAAAACCAAAAACCTAAGTTCATAATTTGAGCATGTGAGGGAGTGCTTGAAAAAGGCATTAGAATCTTTCTGTTTGGAGATGTCATAAAAGTGTTCATAAATTCTTTTTCTAAGACTCCTTTCAGTTTTGCCTATGTAGAAACTAGTGCAAGTGATGCAGAACCCTAAATAAACCACCCCCTTGCTCGCACAGTTAGTAAAACAGTTGGAATTAAAAAGAACATTTCTAGAAGGGATATATAAACTTGAAGTATTAAATATAGCAAACATTGTTTACAGGCTCCGCATTTAAATGTACCTGTTCGGGGAACCTGCGTGTTCATTAAAGAATTATGTTTCCCTTCAAATAGTTCTTTAAAGTTTGTGTCTCTCTTTCTAGTGAACTTAGGAAAAGTTGGTATTGTGGTTTTTAATTCATCATGTAGTGTGAGAACTGGCCAGTGTCTTTGTACAATTTCTTCTATTTCCACAGAGTTAAGGTAATAATTATAAATGAAACTACCATGAGTTACCTCCTGTGTTTTACTATTTATAATAGGATTAAAAAGAATGCCTTTACCCAAAAGTGGGGGGTAACTTGTTTCCCTGTTATCAATAACCTCCTGTGCTAGAGTGTTGACAAGTGAAAGAGGGTACCCTCTTTCTATAAACAAGGACTTTAAAAAATTAATCTCCTCTAAAAAGTTGCCAAGGGTACTGGACATTCTGGAGGTTCTAATAAATTGTCCCTTAACAATGCCCTTTTTTTGGTAAAAAGGATGCCCACTTTTGAAATGCAAATAAGAGTTGGAAAATGTAGGTTTCCTGTACAGTTTAGATTGTAGTGAATGATTGTGTAAGTCTTTATATAATGTAACGTCAAGATAATGAAGTTCAAAATCACTAATAGTATATGTAAAAGTCAGAAAATGGGAAGTGGAATTGAGGTACTCAAAAAAATTCAGAAATTGCTCATAGGTGCCCCCCCATAAAATGCAAATATCATCCAAAAATCTTTTGTAGTGTATTAGATGTTGAAAGAGTGGAAAAAATGAATCTTTGCTCCCATCTATGTAATACTACGTTGGCATATAAGGATGCACAGGGGGCACCCATGGCTACCCCTTTTTTCTGTTTGTATAATTCACTATTAAAAAATATAAAATTGTTCTCTAACACTATTTCCATAAGTTCAACCAACAAATTGGTTGCATTGTTACTCAGGCCAGCTTCAGTAATTAGAACTTCATTGAACCATGCCAAGCCAACCGAATGTGGGATGCTTGGAAAGAGTTCAACTATATCAATGGTGATCAAGAGGAGCTCGGGTTGGTAGAACAGGGGATCTATTCCCTTGAGAAAATCCCAAGAGTCTTTACATACATGTTGTAAGGAACCACCAAGTTGTTTGGTTGCAAAATCAATGAATTTGCCAAGTGGTTCCATAATACCACCTGCTCCAGATACAATAGGACGAAACTTTAATGGTTCTAACCCTTTGTGAATTTTAGGAATTCCGAATATAATCTGAATTTTGGGTTTTTTAACATACAAATAGTTAAAAAAGTTTCTCATTAATAAGTCCTTGGAGTAGGTGGTCAGTAAGGGTGAAGTTTATTTTAGCATAAGCAAGATTGACTTCATTTCTTGACACTATCTCGTATTGATTAGTGTCTTGTAACATATCATAAATGTAACTGTCATAGTCCGAGTTGTACATAAGCACCATCCCTCCCCCCTTATCAGGTTTCATTACTCTAATGTTCTCTTTTTTCAGGTAGTTAATGAGTCTAAGATCTCGTTGATCCAAATTAATGGAGCTTGTGTTAATTTTCTGAGACTGTGTAGATCTAAGGTCATGTTCTACAAGCTCTTCAAAAACCTTAATAGAAGGATGTGTAGGGAGGTTGAAAGCCCTTTGTTAACATGAGGTTGTCCTTTGAAATGGAGTGTAAGATTGAGACTTCTTACAAAGAGTTTTAAATCAATCAGGGCTTTAGCAATGTTAAAGGGGCACAAGGGTACAAACTGCAAGCCCCGTGTAAATAAGTTGAAAGCATCCTGATGGACCTCCATTTCCGTATAGTTGTAAACAGTGAAGTTGTCGTTCTTTATAATGTTACAAGTATTGCCTCGTTGAATGTGTATGTTAGCTTCAGTCGCAACCCTTACAACAGTTCCATCTAACTGTGTCTGTTGCCCCAACCTTGTAATGTCTGCCTCTGCCCCTTCACCCCGGTCTTGCCGGGGGGTTGTTGAAAATCCTGGAAGGAATTTTTCCTTCCTTTTTCAGCTAATCTTTCGCTCCTGCGAAGTGGCTCAGTGTAAGTTGTGGTATAGTTATTGTGTGTGTTGCCTTGGTTGCTTCTATTTCTGTTGGTATTGGCTTCCTGCTTGTTGTCCCACCTTGTCCTACCAGGGAGTGGATAAGCCACTCCATCTCTGTATTCATTTAAATCTCGTTCTAGTTTATGAATTTTACGGTTTAAAATATTAACACAGTACTGGTCAACGTCTTCAAATACATTCTTGTAGTTGTATTTGACCCTAGGGAAATTGTTGTCATTCACTAATGCATTGTTTAACACATTTAACTCATTTAAAAGAATGTCGGCTTTCGCCTCATATTCATTAATCATCACTTTTAAGATATCGATTCCAGCTCTATCAAAAATGTCACACAACTTTTTGTAATAAGGAGTGTCCACTTGAACATTATTGGGAAACTAAAAGCAACGCAACCCTTTCGATACCCGTTGCACAGACACACACTCTTTTAAATAGTTAATCTCAAGCTGATTGCTCTTATAGGCATACAGTTTTTCTTTGAGTTCATTAAAATTGAGCTCAGCTTTGAAATGATTTATTGTGGTTTCATTTTTTTGATATCACAAAATCCTGATGTAATAACAGGGGTGTGTAAACTTTTTATATCCACTGTATATATATATATGGGTCTACGTATGATCGAAAGACCATTTGACCTAAACCCATTTGATCAAAAGTTCATTTGATCGAAAACCAGTATTCAAGGCATAAAACTGGGATTTGTCCCCTCCCCAATGTCGTGCGACCCTGGAGTTGGTATATATAGTTAAGGGGGTGTGGGCCCCCCCAGTTTCCTTTAAAAGAAGAAAATAAAGCAAAATGTACAGATTTTAAACAAAAATAGCTGGTGGGCTTCATCCCCCACCCCCCCAATGTGGGGGGCTGTGCTCCCCACACACCCCAACTATATATACCAACTCCAGGGTCGCATGACAATGGGGAGGGGGACAAATCCAGTTTTATGCCTTGAATACTGGTTTTCGATCAAATGAACATTCGATCAAATGGGTTTAGGTCAAATGGTCTTTCAATCATACGAAGTAGACCCGGATATATATATATATATATATATATATATATATATATTTTTTTTTTTTATATAGATATATATATATATATATAATATATATATATATATATATATAATATATCTATATATATATATATATATATATATATATATATATATATATATATGTGTGTGTGTGTGTGTGTGTATAGGTGTATATGATTTGTGTTAGGTAATACAGCATTGGTTAACCAAAATAGAACCATATAATTGTGTCCCATACTGTCACAAAGGGCTCATTGTGTAGAGTTTAGAAACAGCATCTTTGTTGCCAGCAGAATATTTGTTCATTTGTTTGGCTATTTATTTATTATGCTGTTTTATTTTTATCTTTTTTATTAGCTAGATGGTGGCTAGGTTTTGTGAAGCAGACCACTAAAGTCCCTTTTCAGTAATAAAACACCAGTATGACACAATGATATTTAACTAAACAAACATCAGTAATAGACTGCATTGTGCAGTTAGCGAAAATGTACAAAAATCAGTACAAGACAAAAATTAACTGTTTGTGGCATAGATGCTACAGAGAATGCAACCTTGCAAGTTTAAATGAAAGACATTCAATAAGCAGATATTTAATTTACAAATCCAGTGCCATGATTATATGAAGTCTGACTTTCTGAAAAGTCAATCGTTGGAAGGTGACCCGGTTTTCTTCACTCCTTACCAAGCTGGAGTTCCAAATAAATTTTCAAAAATACTCCTTGACTGTGTCCTGCCGGATTTTTTTTTTTTTCTGTTTTATAAACGCTTCTCTACTACAGGCTTTCCCAAACCTTGAAAATGTGGATTTCTATCCTGAAAACTTTCCTGAGCTTCTGCAATCATTCTCCCTCTTCAGCCAGGAAATATCTCAGATTCTATGGTTCATGGCTCCCATGGTTCTCATGATTCCTGCTAGGTTGCAGGTGAGAAAATATCCAGTGGTTTCAAAATTAATAAATAAAGGAAAACAAACATGTGGGCCCAGTATTATTGTTCCCTCAAATTTAGATTTAAATTTTGAGCTTTATCAAAAAGGATCTGCATTGGTGGAGACTACAACTTACTCAGAATCCAGGTCTCTTTTCCTGCCCTCTTATCTCAACTCAGTCTGTAACTACAGATACATCATGTTTCACTTGCAAAAGCACTTTCTAGGGGGACAAAGGGGCAAGTCCTGTAGGACTCATCAGACAGACCAAAGAACATAAATGTCAGATAGATCTTAGCTATGTGTCATGTTATAAAATCTCTTCATCATCTGTGGTCCCCTGGACCTTCACAAGTTATTAAAGACAACACCACAGTAATGTGGTACACAAGCAGAGTGGCCCCAGATCTCACTCCCTGTTCATGCTGGCTGTAATGGCCTGGGAAGTAGCTCTTCAACATTGTTTAGCCTTGCAAACATCTTACATTCTATCAGAGCAAAAAAAAAAAGCTGGGCAAGACCAGAACAGACCCTCACAAATGAACAGGATCATCCAAGAATGAATCCAGCTGTGTGAAACATATCAAATAGATCTGTCTGCCTCCATTTAAAGCATACATACAATTAAAATAATTCTGCACCAGGACTCCTTGCAGGACTACTTGCAGGCAGGCCTAGGAAACAAATGCATTTTTCCATTCCTGTGGTCGGGGATGTTCATACAGGCATTTCTACCTTTTTCACTGTTATCCAGCTAATTCTGAAGATTCAGAAAGACTACCAGAAAATCGCTGTGGTGAATCCTGCTGCTAAGACATCTTATGTTAACCACTGGAAGAGATTTTACAGTTGGTGTCTCACCTATTACTAGAGTTCTATCTGGGATTATTACATCTGGCTTTCAAACATTTGTAAGAGTCATTATCCTATGACCTGTTTACAACTTTATCAAGGGATATTTATCAGCCATTTCAGCATGTCTGCCCATAGATCCTCTGCTTTCTTTCAAACTTTGCTGTAGATGTTCTGCAAAGAGATTTGCTTTGTTGAGATGTAAGGTCATTTCTTACCAGGTGCCACTTAATTGGAATCTGTATTTTTTGCTGAAAAAGTTTTTCTGTCAACATTTGAAATAGTTATTCTGGCTGTTTTTGGTTCATTTTTGGTAAACTAACTTATTTATTGCTCTGACATCTGGAAGAGAGGGTAGCTTAGTTGTAAATATTCATTATGAGTTAACTCTTTTGGTATTCCATGCGTACAGTGTCATCTATATAACAAACCCCCATCAATGTCCTTAGTCCTTTTGGAGTGTACATTGAATACAGCCATAAACCTTTCAGAAATTGATTGGCAGGGAGAAAGGATTCCATAAACTCTGACCATACTTTTGCATCTCAGGTATTATGTTGTCTGTACTAAGTCCCTTAGAAAAATGAACAGCTGTATAACTTCTAGTATAGGAATGGAAAAGGACAACCTGTGTCATTTCAGACAATTCCTGTTGGCTGTTCCTTAGGCACTTCCTGTTGGTTGTTACTTCATGTTCATAAAGTTCAATTAACAGATATCTCCCCTGCTTTTTGACATTTATTTATTCATTTATTTATTTATTCATGCAAACATTGTTGGTCAGGTTAGTCCCAATAGGCCAGTGGTCTCACTTCGGAGGAGACCTGTGATGATATTCAGACTGACTAGGGAAAATTTGGTCAGGGCATGAGAGAACTTCACCTACTGTTGCTAGTAGAGGGAAGCGTTTGTGTGTGACACAATGGACTTCCTGTTCCTGTTCCAGATGCAGAGGCATCCTGGAGAAACTGGGAGAAAACATGGCTGATTCAGCTTTTGCTGAAACTGGAATGAAAGTTATTGAAAATGTAGTTGAAATTGTAGAATCACTACCAGAAGTTTTTTTTTTTTTTTCTGATGATGTCGGTGCAGAAATACAGTGACATTGGAGGAAAAAGATATTGTAGCAGAAAGAGAGATGGATTCAGAGGAAAACTTTCAGAGGTGATTGTTTAAAGGACAGACAGTTACCTCTGAAAGATGTATAATTGCAACCCTCCAGCTGGGGAGGGGGGTGCAGGATGATTAATTGGAGGAAAGGGTAAACCAAAGTGAGCCAGAAAATGGAGCAGCAAATTCATGAAGCAACATCATGGAAAAATAGAAGAAGAAAAAGTAGAAGAAAAGACTGTGCCAGAAAAAGTTCCAGTGCTGACTGGTGTAAAGTAAGAAATGAAAAGAATTCAATAGGGAAAATAGTTAAAAGGAAAAGAAAATTCAAAAATATAATTCTTAGAGAAAATAAGAAAGGAAAGAGATAAAAAATGTATTATACTAGCTGTTCCTAAAAGCTGAAAATATTAGCTTTCAATGTGAACAGTATGAAAAGTCTTAAGAGGAGAATAGGAATATTACAATGGGGTGTTGCAGTAGATGCACATATTATCATTTTAGAAGATATCAGATTATTAACAGAGGAAGAAAGAACACAAACTGAAAAACTTTGGAATGGTGCTGTAGTTTGGAACATGGGGAAAGAAAAGTGCTCAGGCATATGTATATTATGTCAAGAAAGCATTAAAATATTAGATGTAACCATGGTGGAATTAGGAAGAATTAGAATAATAGACTTGAGATGGAAAAAATGTGTGTATAGAATAATAGCTTTATATGCATATGTAACAAAAAAGAGAGACTAATGATGTTTAATAATATTCTTGAATGTGTTTGTATAAATATGGATATTATAGTTGGTGATTTTAATTGTAATTTAAAAAAAATAAGAGCAATTGTGATGTTAAAATGGCTAAAGAAATTATGAAAAGTAGAAAGTTAAGTGTATGGGAGAATAACCACTGGACCTACAAAAGGAATGAAATTAATACAGATATTGGTTATTTTTTAATATCCAATAGTTTAAAAGTTAAAAAAATAAATTAAGTATGCTGTATTTTCTGATCATGTGGCTATATGGGTTAAAGTACAGGAAAATGAAAAATATATAAGACTAGGAAAAGGAATAAATAGAAGTAATGAAAAGGAATTAGATTTAGAAGAGCAAAAAAAACTTATGGAATTATGGAAAATCATATGAATATGAGAGAGTTTTATGAGAAATGGACTGTTTGGTGCTTAATTTTAAATAGAAATATAAAAAGGTGTTTTTTATAGAATGTATATGTGTATACGGAAGAAAAGAAGAAAAGAAAAAGAGAGATATAAGATATTAAGTCAAGAAACATTCAGAGACTTATTAGAGAAGAAAAATTATTTTTATGAAAAAGAAAGAGAAATAGCTAAAATGAATCACATTAAAATTAACTTGTTATATAAATAAAAATATTGTTTACAAGGAAAGAAATAAGAGGTAGCTTCATATTTGAGTAAAATAATAAAAGAAGGAAAATAATAAGAGAATTAAAGAATAAAGAAAGTAAGCAAATAAGACAGCAAGAAGAAATATATGAAATAATTAAAGAATATTTATTGGAATTATTTATTAAAAGAGAAGAAAACATAGAAAAAATTTCTAAAGGTGAAAAATTAAATAACAAATATAATGAGCAGAACAAAAAATAACTATGAAAGAAATGAATGAAATTCTAAAAGATATTAACATGAATTCTGTAACAGGGCTGGATGAAATTGACTATGGTATGTATAAAGGGGTCTACTTTAAAATTGAAATTTCATAACACTGAAATTCAAAACACTGAGACCATAACACTGAAATACCAAAATACTGAAAACCTAAAATAACAAAACCTCTGAAAGTGTTCATCATAACATTGAAAACTACAACACACATGTAAATAACATCCCCTCCACCTATAACAACACCAAACTAACAAATACACATTTTACTACATTTCAGCAGGGGGCAAGCCCCCATGCACCCCCACACATCCCATAAATTAACTATACCAACTCACACTAAAGGAAAAAAGTTAATTTGCTACCATATAGAATGTAAACATAATGTCTAAACCACTTGAGTGTATGGCCTAAAAATACATGCAGATTGGCAAAATAAACACTTTTCCCCTACTCACTCCTAGCACTTTGCAGAACACTAGCTTCACTTCTATAAAAGCTACACCCATATGTTTACATTCTGTATAGTGATCATGTTACAGTGGGGTTAGGAAATTAACTTTTTTCCACTGTAGTGCGATCTTGGAATTGGTATATTTAATTTACAGGGGATGTGGGGGAGGCAGAGCCCCTCACATGGGGGTGCATGGGGATCCTGCAGAAATGTAGTAAAAAATGGGTTTGTTAGTTTGGTGCTGCTATAGCTGGAGTGGATGTTATTTACATGTGGTTGTAGTTTTCAATCTTATGAAGTAAAGTTTCAGTGTTCTGAGATTTTGTTGTTTTGGGTTTTCATTGGTTTGCATTTTTGATGTTATGGTATCAGTGTTTTGAATTTCAATGTTATAAAATTTCAATTTTTTAAAGCAGACCCGTATAAAGAAATGAAGGAGTAGCAAAAAATAATTTTTGTAGAAGTTATGAATGAATGCTTAGAAACTGGAATTAATGAGAAAGAGATATGTACAGCAGTTATAAAATTTATATTTAAACAAGGAAATAAAAAGGAGATAAAAAATTGGAGACTCACAACATTGAATAATATGGATTTTAAAATTTTTATGAGAATAATAACAAAAAGGTTATACAATGGATACAATATGTGATCAAAATGTATTTATAAGAAAAGGAAAAGGAAGTCAAGAGTTATTATGCATAATAAGAAAAATAATTGGTGATATCTTACATAGGTTCATAGGTTCATAGGTTCATACTAGGCTATCTGCCCGAGGGCATTTATAAGCCTAGCCCATTGTTTTGTGGCTTACGCCACCCCTTTAGTATGGGGAACTATACCCATTATTTTGCTGTGCCTCTGTCGAGCAGTGACACTGAGGTAATTCCTGGGGTATATCTGCGATCTCCCATCCATTGGTCAAGATTTCTCTTGAACAAGGCCAGCGAGGTGCTCTGCCTCACATGTACCGGGATTTTGTTCCACAGCATAGGGAGTCTTTGGGTGATGAATCTATCTCTCCAGCACGTCCTATTAATAGCCGTGTCGAGGTTTAAGTCTCCGCCCTTGTGGCTCTGATGGATCTAGATTTTTGAGGTGAAGCATATTCATCAAATCTGGGTTTGACATGGCCTTGTATGTTAGGCAAAGGTCACCTCTGAGCAAGCGGTGGCGACTGAATAGAGCTGGAGTTCTTTCAGTCGGGCAGCATAGGACAGATTTTGAGACCCTTTATCCTTTTGGTGAGGAACTTTGTGGCCTCTCCAGCTGCTGCAAGTGTCGGGTCAGATACATTCCGAATGGGGCATTGTACTCAATCATTGGTCTGATGAGTGATGAGTAAAGGGAGACTATGACCTCCCTTGATCTAGATGAGAATCCCTTCATGATAAGGTGGGCAATGTAGAAGGACTTCCTAACTACTTTAGCTACATGGGTGTTGAATGACAGACTACTATCAACCTGGGTCCCCAGGTCCCTGATAACTTCTTCTGTGCTCAGTGGATTGCCACCTATTTGGTAGCTAGGGGTAACCTTGTTTTTCCCGAAGGGTATGACTATGCATTTTTTGGCATTTAACTTTAGGCCGTGGCTCTGGCACCAGTTATCCGTTTCTGTGAGACCCTTCTGAAGGATATCTGTGTCAGATGTGTTTTCTACTATGGCCCAGTTTGCAGTCATCTGCAAACTTTGTCAGCCATAACCCTCCTGTGTTTGCTTGTACTTCGGAAAACTAGATGCCAAACAAGAGTGGGCCCAGGACTGAGCCCTGTGGGACACCACTTGTGACAGGCTTTGAGTCTGACATGGCGCCAGCAACTCTGACCCTGTGGGTTCTGTCACTCAGCCAGTTTGCAACCCATCTTGTGATGTATGGGTTAACATTTAAGCTGATGAGTTTTTCAATGATACCCGAGTGGGGTATTGTATCGAAGGCCTTAGCCAGATCGAGGTAGGCTGTATGGACTGCCTTTCCGTCATCAATGGCTTTGGTGACTGTTTCGAAAAGTCAACCAAGTTTAAAAGGCATGATCTGCCTTTGACAAAGCCAAACTGGGTTGGATCCAAAGTCTGCAAATTCCCTATGTCTTTATTTATGAGGTCCATTATGATCCTCTCCATGGCTTTGCAGATAAGGCTTGTCAAGCTAATGGGCGGTAATTTCCAGGGTCTGTGGAGGCACCGCCTTTGTGAAGTGGGACCACAGTTGCAGTGCGCCACTCCTGGGTGCGTATCCAGAGGTAAGACTTTGATTAAACAGCTGTCCTAGCTGTGGGTTTAATTCCTCATTGAGTTCATGGAGCACACAGCCGGGGACACCATCGGGTCCCATGGATGCTGTGTTTTTGCTTTGGAGAGCAGTTCTCACTTGGGCGCTGGAGATGTTTGGGGGCTGCACTCATTTGGTATAGATATCTCTCCTTTTGGGGAGGGGAGAAGTTTGCACTGAACCTGTCAGCCAGTATGTTGGCAATGTCTGTAGGATCAGTAATCTTCACATCATTTTGAACTAGTTCTGAGCATATCTGGGAGTTTCCTCCTAGGTTTCTAACATAGCTAAAGAAGGCCTTATGATTGTCTTTTGAGTCTTTAGCTATTTTTCTCTCGAAATTTGCTTTGGATGATTTTATGAGAGCTCTTAGTTTTTACTTATAGTGATCAAGGGTGTCTTACCTTTTAAGGATTTTGCTCTATCTTGTAGTAGCTTCCTCCTTTTGTTGTAGAGTTTGTTTATGGCTGGGGTCCACCAGACTGGACGCTTGCCTTTGGTACAAAGAGTCTTTGTTTTGCTTGGGATTGCCTTATCCATGCAGTCCTGCAGGTGCTGGTAGAAGGCGTTTGTAAGTGATTCAGCGGCTTGAGTATTGTTTTCCATGGCTCGGGGCCTGAAAGGAGACCACACTAGTCTTTAGAAGTGTGAAGTCGGCTTTTGAGAAGTTCTTTACTGTGGTCTTTTTATTTCAGGTGGGGTGGGATGAGGACCTCCAGCGAGATTAGTTTGCGATCTGATCTCACCAGTGAGGGGTATACTTCGGTGTTGAACATTGTGCTCCCATGTTCGTGATGATGAGATCAAGTATGTTATCTCCTCTTGTGGGGATGGTGACTAGTTGTTCCATGGCATTTGAGTTTATGAATTCCAGGAACTTTTGGGCTAGGGTGTTTGGGCTTGAGTAGTGTTCCCAGTCTATATTAGGGTAATTGAAGTCACCTAGTATGATGGTGTTTGGTGATACATTTATCCCCTCTAGTGTTTTCAGGAAGGCCATGTGAGTTTCCTGAGTTTGTGAGGGTGGCCTGTAACATGCTACAATTTGCAGAGCAGTCTTGCCTATGGTTAATTGCACCTGGATGGTCTCCGATGCATCGTGCGTTGCTACCAGTCTTGAGGTGTGGGTGTCCTTGATGAATATGGATACCCTCCTTTCTTGGTATTGTCCGGATTTTGGGGCCGGAACGCATGATATGAGGTAAAACCTGATAGCTGGGGTGCTCTCAGGAGCCTTGAACCAGGTTTCTGTCACAGCACAGACATCGATGTTCTCCATACTGAGAAGGGCCTCGAGTGCGTGCATTTTGAGATTTAGACTTCTGGCATTGAGCAGCATTACCCTTAGTTTTTCCTTTTTGTGTTCTAGGGTGGTAGGTTTAGAATTTGAGCCTTGCCTAAAAAGGCACTATGGGGTGGCAAGAGCCTTTGCCAATATCCGAATCCCAGGGTGACAGGTGCAAGCCGTCCCTTGGCAGCGTGGCTTGTCCAGCATGTCATCCCAGGCAGACAGATACTGGATCCCCTTTGAATGACACCAGTGTTTAAGCCAATTGTTAAAGCTGATCATCTTATCTCTGTATTGTGGCATCATTCTTGGTGAAGGTAGGATACTGCTCAAGGTCAGGGTCATACCTGCCTGGGCTACATAATCAGAGAGCTCCTCAATGTCTCTTTTCATGTAGTCCAAGGAGGTACGTCTCAGGTCGTTTACACCAGCATGGACAATGACTGAGTCATATCTGTACCTGCTGTTGAGAGACCTGAGTGCTTGCGTTATGTGGCGGATTCTAGCGCCCGACAGGCAGCTTACTGTGACCTTCTCCTTACTCAGTCTGGTGAGCGGGACATCAGTGTGTCTGACTATGGAGTCACCAATGACTAGTGTGTCTGGCATTGTGTTTGGCCTTAAGGGCTGTGACTGTTTGACACTCTGACTGTGAGGTCTATGTGTTGCGGGTGTTGTGTTCTGAGGTGGTGGTTGTTTGGGTGTCTGCTTTGGTGGCCTCTGCTGTTTTGGTAGATTTTGATCAGAGCCTCCGAGTATGTCTTTGTGTGTTTATGTGTATGATTTGAGGTTGTAATGGTACTATGTGAGACTGGGTCTATAGTGTGTGTGGTAACCTTCTCCTCCTGACTGGTCTTGCCAGTCCTATGTTGAGAGAGCTCAGCCTCCAGTTTGGCCGTATAGTTGCATCTCTCGCATGTATTTGTGTTTTGTGGGAGGAGGAAAGGGTTGTCTGTGTACATGAGGCAATTGAAACATTGCCTCAATATTCCCAGGTTCACCAGCTGAGCAGGAGAGGACACTAGCAACTGATCCATCGACATGCTAGAAGGGTAGACGAAAAACTTTAAAAAAAGATTCCGGGGGACGTGGGTGACCGAGAAATGGGGGTTGCCTTTTGGGGTACTATCTATGACAAGAGTGCCGTATCAAGGTAATAAGTACTGTAGGAGCAAGTGCTAGGTTTAATAGATAGAGAATAGTCTACTTGGAGTCAAGTAGAGTTGATCTTTTAGTTATAGGATACGCTGATTTGATCAGTAGTATAGTTCGAGGAAGGTAGTTTTAAGGGAAAATTTGAAGAGTGGACTTTAGGTAGCCCGAATAGTTTAAACCTGCTTAACCGGCACTGCCCTAGTGTGCAACAGTGGCAGCTCAGCTAAATCGCTCTAAATTGCGCTTAACGCGTTTAGCACGTTTATACCAGGGGCTGGAAAAGCTAGAAACTGGCCCAAAACGACCAATAAACTACTAGTTACTGGCTGAAACCTCACAAAACTGGACAAAGGCAGCTCAATGCTTCCCACTCCCACTGGTAAGCAAGGTAGCTTCCCTTCCCCAAATAAGGCAAGGAAACAGTACACAGGAACTACAACCAAAGCCCAGGAATCAGCAACTCTGAAACTGGACTAAACTAGTAAAGCAGGAAAGCAAGGTAGCTTCCCTTCCCCCAAATAAGGCAAGGAAACAGTACACAGGAACTACAACCAAAGCCCAGGAATCAGCAACTCTGAAACTGGACTAAACTAGTAAAGCAGGAAAAACAAGAGATATTTTTTTCTTTTTTTTCTTTTTTTTCACAAAACAGGCAGAAACAGGTACAGCAAAACACTTATAAATGCTATGAATCAGCTACTACAGCTTACACAGAAGGAGTTTGCTACAAATACAGTCAAATAGTAACAAACAAGGATTCCAAGTGCAATATTAAGTTAAATGCAGTAAAAACAGCTTCAATGTAACAGAAAGGCAGGCGAAATACAGTTGCTAGGTATTCAGATGTGGAAAGCAACAAAAAATATACTTAGTATCAAGAAAAGTCGCTTATTCAGCTCTCTGCAGGCTGGATTACTCTGCTGGCCCACGTGGAGTCTGTGCTGAGTAGGTACAAGCTGAAAGTTTTATACCAGGGGGCTGGAAAAAGCTAGAAACTGGCCCAAAACGACCAATAAACTACTAGTTACTGGCTGAAACCTCACAAAACTGGACAAAAGGCAGCTCTATGCTTCCCACTCCCACTGGTTAGCAAGGTAGCTTCCTTCCCCAAATAAGGCAAGGAAACAGTACACAGGAACTACAACCAAAGCCCAGGAATCAGCAACTCTGAAACTGGACTAAACTAGTAAAGCAGGAAAGCAAGGTAGCTTCCCTTCCCCAAATAAGGCAAGGAAACAGTACACAGGAACTACAACCAAAGCCCAGGAATCAGCAACTCTGAAACTGGACTAAACTAGTAAAGCAGGAAAAACAAGAGATATTTTTACTTTTTTTTTTTTCACAAAACAGGCAGAAACAGGTACAGCAAACACTTATAAATGCTATGAATCAGCTACTACAGCTTACACAGAAGAATTTGCTACAAATACAGTCAAATAGTAACAAACAAGGATTCCAAGTGCAATATTAAGTTAAATGCAGTAAAACAGCTTCAATGTAACAGAAAGGCAGGCGAAATACAGTTGCTAGGTATTCAGATGTGGAAAACAACAAAAAATATACTTAATATCAAGAAAAGTCGCTTATTCAGCTCTCTGCAGCCTGGATTACTCTGCTGGCCCACGTGGAGTCTGTGCTGAGTAGGTACAAGCTGAAAGTTTTATACCAGGGGGCTGGAAAAAGCTAGAAACTGGCCCAAAACGACCAATAAACTACTAGTTACTGGCTGAAACCTCACAAAACTGGACAAAAGGCAGCTCAATGCTTCCCACTCCCACTGGTAAGCAAGGTAGCTTCCCTTCCCCCAAATAAGGCAAGGAAACAGTACACAGGAACTACAACCAAAGCTCAGGAATCAGCAACTCTGAAACTGGACTAAACTAGTAAAGCAGGAAAGCAAGGTAGCTTCCCTGCCCCCAAATAAGGCAAGGAAACAGTACACAGGAACTACAACCAAAGCCCAGGAATCAGCAACTCTGAAACTGGACTAAACTAGTAAAGCAGGAAAAACAAGAGATATTTTTTCTTTTTTTTCTTTTTTTTCACAAAACAGGCAGAAACAGGTACAGCAAACACTTATAAATGCTATGAATCAGCTACTACAGCTTACACAGAAGAATTTGCTACAAATACAGTCAAATAGTAACAAACAAGGATTCCAAGTGCAATATTAAGTTAAATGCAGTAAAACAGCTTCAATGTAACAGAAAGGCAGGCAAAATACAGTTGCTAGGTATTCAGATGTGGAAAGCAACAAAAATATACTTAGTATCAAGAAAAGTCGCTTATTCAGCTCTCTGCAGCCTGGATTACTCTGCTGGCCCACGTGGAGTCTGTGCTGAGTAGGTACAAGCTGAAAGTTTTATACCAGCGGGCTGGAAAAAGCTAGAAACTGGCCCAATATGACCAATAAACTACTAGTTACTGGCTGAAACGTCACAAATCTGGACTAAAGGCAGCTCAATGCTTCTCACTCCCACTGGTAAGCAAGGTAGCTTCCTTCCCCAAATAAGGCAAGGAAACAGTACACAGGAACTACAACCAAAGCCCAGGAATCAGCAACTCTGAAACTGGACTAAACTAGTAAAGCAGGAAAGCAAGGTAGCTTCCCTCCCCCAAATAAGGCAAGGAAACAGTACACAGGAACTACAACGAAAGCCCAGGAATCAGCAACTCTGAAACTGGACTAAACTAGTAAAGCAGGAAAAACAAGAGATATTTTTTTCTTTTTTTTTTTTTTTCACAAAACAGGCAGAAACAGGTACAGCAAACACTTATAAATGCTATGAATCAGCTACTACAGCTTACACAGAAGAATTTGCTACAAATACAGTCAAATAGTAACAAACAAGGATTCCAAGTGCAATATTAAGTTAAATGCAGTAAAACAGCTTCAATGTAACAGAAAGGCAGGCGAAATACAGTTGCTAGGTATTCAGATGTGGAAAGCAACAAAAATATACTTAGTATCAAGAAAAGTCGCTTATTCAGCTCTCTGCAGCCTGGATTACTCTGCTGGCCCACGTGGAGTCTGTGCTGAGTAGGTACAAGCTGAAAGTTTTATACCAGGGGCTGGAAAAGCTAGAAACTGGCCCAAAACGACCAATAAACTACTAGTTACTGGCTGAAACCTCACAAAACTGGACAAAGGCAGCTCAATGCTTCCCACTCCCACTGGTAAGCAAGGTAGCTTCCCTTCCCCAAATAAGGCAAGGAAACAGTACACAGGAACTACAACCAAAGCCCAGGAATCAGCAACTCTGAAACTGGACTAAACTAGTAAAGCAGGAAAGCAAGGTAGCTTCCCTTCCCCAAATAAGGCAAGGAAACAGTACACAGGAACTACAACCAAAGCCCAGGAATCAGCAACTCTGAAACTGGACTAAACTAGTAAAGCAGGAAAAACAAGAGATATTTTTTCTTTTTTTTTTTTTTCACAAAACAGGCAGAAACAGGTACAGCAAACACTTATAAATGCTATGAATCAGCTACTACAGCTTACACAGAAGAATTTGCTACAAATACAGTCAAATAGTAACAAACAAGGATTCCAAGTGCAATATTAAGTTAAATGCAGTAAAAACAGCTTCAATGTAACAGAAAGGCAGGTGAAATACAGTTGCTAGGTATTCAGATGTGGAAAGCAACAAAAAATATACTTAGTATCAAGAAAAGTCACTTATTCAGCTCTCTGCAGCCTGGATTACTCTGCTGGCCCACGTGGAGTCTGTCTACATAAAAGTATAGAAGTGACATTTATGATAGGGGATATAAGTAAAGCCTATGATAATATTCAATATAAATAATTATGGGGAATTTTGCAGGCATATAATGTAAGCAAAAAAATATTACAAGTAATAAAATCTGTTTATGAAAGGAACTACATGAAACTGAATGTAATTGGCTGGATTGGGGAAGAAATAAAAATAGAATGTAAAATAAAGTAGGGCTACCCAGCTAAAAGTGTAGTTTTCTCATTAGTTATGCATGTACTAGTGAGGGAAATTAATAAAATGTCAAGTTGAGATGGATGCAAAATGAAGAAGTTAGTGCAATTGCCAATAATGTATAATTATGCAAATAATATTGTACCAATTGTTAAAAATAAAGTATGGATGGAAAAAAGTAAATGAAAATGTAAGTATAAATTTAAAGAAATGGTTTAAGTATAAATAAATTGAAAAGTAAAGGACTTGGTTCTGAAGGCTTGATAGGCGGTATTGAGTTCAATAAAAATGTATAGATATACCATGAATAATATTTATAAGTAATGAATACAGAAAACAACAATGGGATAATGTACTCAAAGAAGTAAATGAAATGACTATTTTTTGGAAATCATATAGATTTCCATATAGAAAAAAGCACACTTGTTGAACACCATGGTAATAGGAAAAGTTGCTTATGTTGCTAACATCTATATGATTTCTATTAAGTATGAAAAGGGGACTAATGATATTATATTTTCTTTTATATGGGGCTCTAGACTGAATCCCATCAAGAGAGGGATTCTATATATGAAAGAAGAGTAAGGAGGCTTGGGTTTAATAAACCCAATAGTACATGCAGCATCTTTAATTTTATATAAGGTATTAAAAGGAATTATGAAGGAAAATAAAAACTTGATAGAAATGATACTATATTATGAATACAAAGAACTGTGGGAAGGAATAGAAGTTAAAAATAGAAGTAAACGAATGAAGAAATGAAAGAGTACAAAAACAAAAATGTGTTATGGAAAATAAAAAAGAATATATGTGAAAAAAATAGAAAGGAATGGTACTTAAATATTATGAAATAATTTTATTGCATTGATCCATGGAAAGATTTAGAAATAGATAAGAAAAAGCCATAATGATGAGATATTATAACTATAAAAAGAATAAAGAATGTAACAATTTTTATGGAGATTGTCTATTAGAAGATTTCCAGTTAAGGCAAATATGTCATACAAGAAAAAGCAAGATATAATATGTAATAAATGTGGAGAGTTTGAAACTACTGTGTATATGTTTTTGAAATTTGAAAGAGTTAATAATTTGTGGAAAGAAATATGTAAACATAATAATGTGGAAAAGTTTGTTAAAATTTCAGCAAATAAATATGGACATAATAGAATTTGGTTATTATGGGGCACAAAAACAGGAAGAAGTAAAGAAAATGGACAGTGTAATATTTTATGTTTCATAGACTATATGGAATGAGAGACTAAATGAAATTAAATACAATGGAAAATGGACTTTGACAAAGATTCTGGAGAAAATAAAATGTTTTGGTTGTGGATAAAAGAGTGCGGGGAATACTTAAATTGATGTTTATAAAGTATGTAGAGTTGTAAATAGATGAAAATAATGTAAATATGTAAAGAATATTTAATATATATATCAATAACAAACCCCTACTGTTTGACATAGAGAGAAGCATTAGTATGTGGTACATCTGTCTTCTTGTTTCCCGTCTGGGTGCATAGGCAGCCTGAAGAAACAGGAGGAAACATGGCAACTATCAGGCAGTATGGAGATAATAAGGAAATTTAAATTTTGAGTTTGGAGATGGTAGAACCAGTATTAAGTATTGCTGAGGTGGAGAGTTCAGTTAAACCAGAAGAGAAATAAGAAGCAAAGCAAAATAATGATATGGAGAGTGTAAAAGAAGAGAGAATGGGTTCAGAGGTCATCTTTCAGAGGAAACTGATTGAGTGAGGTATGGAGACAAAGCAGGAGTGTACTATTACAACCCTCCAGTCTATAGGGTTGTGGGATGATTACCTTAAGGATCTTATCAACCAAAGTGAACTGGAAAGTGAGGTAGCAGCATCCTGGGGAGAATTGATGGAAAAAATTCAAGAAAGAAGAAATGGGAGAGGAAACAGGAAGAAAATCATATCCACAGAAGGTAAAGAAAGGAGAGAATAAAATTGAAGAGATGAAGGAGATAAAGAAGAAATATATCATAAGAATAAGTAGCAAAAAAGAAAAAGGACTGGAAAGGTATGAAGTGTGGAAAACTGTAATTGTAGCATTGGGTATTTCACATATAGAGGTAACAGCATTTATTCTCGTTGATAAAGAGACATTCTGTGATTTACTTTTTGAGACTGTACAAGCCATGGAAAACTTTTTAGTAAAATATGAGAAAAAAAGGAACAGCAATCCATGGTCAGAATATGTAATACAATCCTTTCATAGAGAAATAAAAAGAGAATATTAATTCAATTTAGAACTGAAATTGAAGCAAAGAACTTAAAAGCACAGTTATTATCCTTGTGTAAAGATGTTTTGGCTACAATGAAAATTTATGATGAAAGAGGCTTGTGGACTGGGGGATGAGAATGTGGGGTTACATTAAATATGGTAAATGAAAATGTTATACACATTCCTAGTATAATTTATGTAAGTGGCAATAGAGGCTTTGTGAAATACAGAGGACAGCCTAAAACTTTTTTTGAGATAAGGATAATCATTTGATAAGTGAATCTGATAAAATAAAATGTTTCATATGTGGTAAAGCAGGTCACAAAGCAAAGAAATGTAAGTTGAAATAAAAAAATGTGATAAAACTGGCCATATCTGGTTACAGTGTGATGAAGATGTGCAACTTATAGAAAAAGAAGAACCACATAACTTAGTCCAGGATACGGGTAATAATAATATACCAGAAAAAGAAAATGATATGCAGGAAAATACATTGTAATAAATACAAAAGGGGTAGAAAGAAAAGGAGGCAGAATCAAATGTTACAAGTGAAGAAGAGTAGGTGAATTGGCAGGTAGTAAGAGGAAAAAAGAATTCTTTAGGAAAAGGGTACGAGAAAGTAAAGGAAAATTTAAAAATGTAATAAAAGAAAAGAAAAAAAGTAAAGGGTAAGAAAAAGCTGAAAATCCTAGCCTTGAATGTTAACAGTATGAAAAATGTGAAAAGAACAATAGGCATTTTAGAATGGTGTGCTGCATTAGATGTTCATATTAGTATATTACAGGATATAAGATTATTGACAGAAGAAGAAAAATTATTGGGTGGACCAATTATTTGGAACATGGGCAAAATGTACATGTTCAGGCATATGTATACTATGTCAAGATAATGTTAAAATATTAGATATCACTATAGTTGAATTACGATGAACAAATGAACAACAATACTAGATATAAGATGGAATGCAAATGTATGTAGAGTGATTGCTATATGTACAAAAAAAACAAAGAGAAATAATGTTTAAAAAATTCTTGATTATGTCAGTGTAAATATGGGTATTATATTAGTGGGAGATATTAACTGTAACATAAGAATAAGTAAAACAATCTGTAGTGATGTTAAAACAGTATATGAAATAATGAGAAGCAGTAAACTATATATATGGAATAATAAGCATTGGACTTACAAAAGAAATGAGATTGAAAATGAGATTGAGACTGAAATGGATTATTCCTCTTATCAGATAGCTTAAACATTATTCAGAAAGGGACAAAAAAGTTATGATTCTCAGATCATATAGCTATATGGTTAAAAGTACACAAGAAAGAAAAATATATAAGAATAGGTAATGGAATCAAAAGGCTGAATGAAAGAGATTTATGACAAGATGATAGGAAAGAGATGAATAAATTATGGAAAGAGCATATAAGCATGATAAGATTTTATGAAAACTGGACAAGTTGGTGGATAAGTTTTAAAGAAAAGTACAAAAATGCTTCTTGGAAGAGGGAAAAAGAAAAAATAGAATATAAGACATTAAGTCAAGTTATATTTAGAGAATTATTGCAAGACAAGAGGACTTTTCATGAAAAAGAAAAGCAATTATATGAAACAAATCAAAAAAGATTAATATATTCTACAAACAAAGATATTACTTACAAGGAAAAAAGAAGTAGCATATTATTTAAATAACCAGTGAAAGAAAATAAAAAGTTATAAGGGAATTGAAAAATGAAGAAGGAAATAAAGTAACAATGCAAGAAGAAATATGTGAGATAATTAAAGAATATATAGTACAATCCTTTGTTAAGAAAATTTCCTTGAAGAGTAAGTGTACTTTTGCTATGGCAAGAGAGGTAAGGGTAATCAAAAAAGTAAGGGTAACTTAAAAGTTAGGGTTTAGGATCCAAGGAAATATAGCAGATATAAAATTTAATGAAGAATCTACAGAAATACTAGTAATAGTTTTTTGGTTTAAGTATCTATAAGAAAAAAAATGGGAAAATTAATGCAAGCAAAAAAGACATACAATTTTTGAAAAACATATAGATTGGCATATACTGCAGAAAGAAAGTGTATTTGATAAATTCCATCATAGTAGGTAAAATAGCATATATAGCCAATACCTATATGATACCATCACAGTATGAGAAAGAAATAATGTCTGCTATATTTTGCATTCATATGGGGGTCAAGACTGAATCCAGTCAAAAGAGGAATTTTGTACATGAAAGAAGAACAAAGAGGATTGAGCTTAATAAACCCAATTGTGTATGCGGCATCACTAAACTTATATAGAGCTTTAATAGGTTATACAAAACAATTTAAAAATCTGATAGATTCCATATTATATTATAAAGATCAATGTTTTTGAAAAAATGGAAATTGAAAGATGACCTAAGGGAATCATGAATGAAGAAATAAAGGAATATGAAAACAAAATCTCATTATGGAAATTAAAATTGAATATGAGTGAAAAAAATAAAAGAATGGTATATAAATATTATGAGGCAACGTTATTTCATTGATCCTCGAAAGCATTTAGAAATAAGAAAAATGAAAGTAATATTAACAAGATATAGATGGTAGAAAAATATACATGAAATGTAAAAACTTTTTGTGAAGATTGTTTATAAGTAAATTGCCTGTAAATGCAAATATGCCTTACAGAAGAAAACAAGACGGAATGTGTAATTATTGTGGAGAATTTGAAACTACACCGCATGCGTTTTTGAAATCTAAGAGAGTTAAAAATTGTGGGAGGAAATATGTAAATGTAAAATGTTGGAAGGTTTTACAAAAATTGAGATGATTAATATGTTTTTTATGATGGGAAAAACAAGAAGAAATGAAGAAAATTTACAGAATTATATTTTACATTTCTTGGACATTATGGATTAAAAGCCTGAATAAAATTAAGTTTAATGGTAAATGGGTTTTGGTAGAAATTCTAAAGAAAATACATTTTTGGTTGTGGAAAAAAGAGTGAGGGAATGTTTATTTATATGAATTAAAATAGCATTGTATAAAGTGTGTATAACTGTAAATATTGTTAATATGTGTATAATAATTATTGTATAAATAAGTCATGTCCAACAATAAAAAACCCTACTCTTCTCTTCCACTAGGTGACACTGGAAGGCTACTGCTGCCAATGTCAATGTTTTCCAAGATGTTGGATGAAAGACAGCAGGCTGAGAGTAGAGTGATGCAGAATACTGAATTATTGCAACTAGATTCTGTAAGCAAGAAGGTTGTTGTTACAGAGGGTCAGGAAACTCCTGTGTTGATGGTAATAATGGATCAAGATAAGCTGGATACGGATGAGGAAGTAATTTAGAGTACTGAGTGCTGGGAGAGGTAATAAAGGCAGTGCTGCAACACGAATTGGGAAAAGGAGCAGAATTACTAGAATGTACTCACAGAAGCTTAGGAATATGCTTGGCCAGTGCAGTAGCTGTTTTTAAAAGCATTCCTTTGCAACAGGGTGGTGTTGTGAGCATTAAGAAAACGTTTTTGTATGCAGAAATGGTAAACAAAGGTATGAAAGATGATGTCATTAAAGTGGAATGAAAACAAAGACTAATGCAAGGACAACAAAAGCCAGGAGAGAAGACGTGTGGTTAAGAATCAAAACAAACAACAGTGACACTATTAATAGGTGGAAAGCTATGGACATTATTATTTTAACTTTGGGGTTTAAAGTACAGGGCATAAAAGCATTAATACACTTGGAAGCAAAAAACAAGGTTACTTCTGAAACTTTTACTTTACTTGAAAAATATATGAATTTTATGAGGGGAGGCACGTTTCTGCAAAGCTGTAATAAAAGATGTGTCAAGAATGGGGAAAGTGGACCTACCATAAAAAAATTGCAGGCCTAAGTGTAGAAAATGCAACAAATTTGGTCATGTCTGGTTCGACTGTCATATAATAGAAAAAGAAAGGTTAGAAGAAGAGGGTATTTCAGAAGAAAGACAACCTGATGATACTATGAGAAAGTATTATAAGGAAGATATCTGAAGAAATAAATGTAACTATTATGGAGAAGAATGATGGGAATGAGGTAGGAAAACTTTTACAAAGAGAATGTATTACATTGTGAGGTAAAAGCATATGTAGCACTAGAAAGTGAAGGAAGGGCACAGGAAGAGTATGAGGCAGGAAAAGAACAAGAAGAAAATGATGTATCATTTATTGGGAGGGTTTAGAGAAGTTAAAGAGAAATAAAAACTGGAATTAAGTAAGATGCAAGAAGAAAGGGATGATTTAAGAATACTATCACTAAATGTAAATGGCATTCAAAATGATATTAGAAGTAAAAGCCACGGTGGTACAGCGGTAGCATTGTTGCCTCACAGCAAGAGGTTCTCCTGTTTGATTCTCAGCTGGAGTGCCTTCTGTGTGGAGTCTGCATGTCCTCCCCACAGTCGGGTGGCCTCCGAAAGACATGCGTGAATGGGTGTGCCTTCGCTGAAGGTTGGGCTGGCAACTTGGCACCATAAAAAATCTACTGCCAATCATTAGCGAACCGAAGTTCCACTGTGGTTCCCCCTAACCGGGAAAAGACAAAAAACAAACATACAAATTTATATTAGAAGTGTGATAGTGACTGAATTTTGCAAAAGTTGTTGTGTCTTTCGGCTTTTGGGGTTAGGGGTCGCCACAGTGGAAGTCCAGTCCACTAATGATTGGCAGTAGATTTTTACGTGCCGATTTGCCGGCCCTGATGCACAACCTTCAACGAAGGTACACCCATTCACGCATGCCTCCACACAGAAGACGCTCTAGCTGAGAATCGTATAGGACAACGTCTTACTGTGAGGCGACAACGCTACCGCAGAACCACCACCACAGAATGTTGCAAAAGTAAGTATGGAAATTTTGTGTTTTTAGATATGTAATGTGTGAAATAAGAAAAAGAAAAAGAACTGAGACAATATGAAGTAAAACAAATATATGGTCAGTAAGGAGGGATATGTGTTCAAGAATATGAATTCTTTTTTGAAGTGAATAGATAAAATAATGGGTGTGATGTTACTAGCAGCTAGAAGACTAGTGGTATGTTATATCAGAAAAGGGGAAATATATTCATCATTCTCACTGCAGCAGTAGATTATGGGTTGTATCCTGCCAAGGATACAGCAACTGGCCAGCCTCCAAAAATTGTCATCCCCTCCCACAGTGTCACTCTGGCTGCTTATAGGTTGAAAAAATCAAACATTAAACCCCCTTCTTTTATAACCATGAAGTCACATGGTCAATAAAATGTATTGCATCACAAGTTTAAAACTGGTTGTTAAAAGGCATATACATATTTATAAAGATATTTACATATACTTTAAAAGAATTCTTAAGCACAAAGTGGCACATTATTAATATATAAAAACAATCAAAAAGGTGCATCCATACATACCTATAAGTGCATAAAATATTGTCTTATAAGAACATTCTATACTGAATTTCCTGTCATACAGAAAAGATGCCTTTGGGAAACCCTCCCACTCTGATTGTGTTGTTATTATTAAAAGTGTAGTTTCTATTTTTTACAGATTTTCTACCAGAATTGCAGTGCATACTATATGTTTCCATGACTCACTCGAGACATAGGAGTTTGATGCACCCCAACATCAAACAACTTTAACTGACTGCTTGGATGATTCAGTTTTGTTAAGTTTTAAGCACCTCTTTAATCAGGATGTGCAGCAAGTACTGAAGGAAGCAAGAAAACCTGCTTTTAGAAAGTCATAAATAGGCAAATATTTGGTGCCTAGCCAATGACCAGGGACGCATCAGGGGTTTTGTACCACTGGTGCTTAAATGTTTGTGTGAGTTACTATCTCCTGGCCTCTGTTATGCCACCATAAAGGTCCATCTCGGGGCCATTTCAGTGTGTCTGCCCATGAATCCCCATTTCGTCTCTGTTTGTTGTCAAATGCTTTCTAAAAAGAGTTTTACACCTGAGACCTCCATTGTTGACAGGTTCCTTAGATCTTTATTTTGTGCTGCAAAATCTGTCTGAATCACCCTTTGCACCTGCAGCTCAGACTGACTTAGGTTCATTACCTGTCTTCCTATTGCTCTGACACCTGCAAGAAAGTATCTAAGTTGCAATCTCCCTATCTGGTTTTCCCATAGAGAGCAGGTCACTCAGTGCACAGACATCTGTGCCCCGTGATGTTCCAGAGTTCACATTGAATCAGGCAATCAATCTCCCTGTTTTCTATTCAGATCCAAAAAACAGGGGAGAAAAGATTCTACACACTCTGGATGTGCATAGGCAACTCGGGCACTTACTTGACTGAACTAAGTCCTTTAAGAAAGCTAACCAGCTGTCTGTTTCTTATTGTGGGATAAGAAAGTCAACTTATGTCTAAATAGACTATGTCTAGGTGGTTGTCTTCTGCTATTGTTTTTTGTTACTGTTACCATGGAATATCCATTCCAGGATGTGTTATGGTGTAGTCTACTAGACCCTTGACTTCTATGATGTCATACCCGAAAGGCGTGGATTGTAAAAGCATTCTAGAGGCAGAAACTTGGTCCTCTATCCATACCTTTACAAAGAACTGCAAACTATATTCCTTTCCAGATTCACAGTAGGCTTGGCTAGGACCATTCAACAGGGACTCCTTGACCCTTATCCTTCTTCCTGTCAGGTTGGTTAAGCTATGGTAGTCATCCTATAGGCTACTGCAACAGTGAGAATAATGAACAAAGTACAGTTGTGTAAGTTGTACTTACCCATAGCAGCAGATGTTCAAATTCTTTACTGCTGCAGTAGCCGCACCCACCCACCATCCCCCTCCTTGTATATAGTTCTTGTGGGATAGTATGTTAGATTTTGTTATTTATATCTTGGTTAGTTTGTGATGATTTCCCTTTTTTTTTCTTTTTTTAGGGGTAAGAAAGTCCTGAAGATGTTTTAGTCACTTTGGCTGTTTCTATAGCTGCCTCCAAAAAGGGCTCAGCATATAAGCAGAGAGGGTGAGAGTGTGTGTATGTGGTGGTGGGGGGGGTGAAAGCTTTTGGAAGTTGGCCAGTTGCTTTACCCTTGGCAGGATACAACCCATAGGCTATTGCAACAGTAAAGAATTTTAACATCTACTGTTATGGATAAATACGACTTACACAACTGCACTATTTGTAAGGATAATTGTAGTTTATGCACACACCAATATCATAAAGAAAAAAAGGATGTTTAAGGAATTTAAAAACTATATTCTGTTAAATATGTTAATTATGGTAAGAGATGTTTAAATGCAATTTGAGAAAATAGAGGGGCAACATAAAATATTTAAAAAACAAGATAAGTTATAAGATGTGAAGGGTTGAAAATATGAAAAAATTAGAGAATGAATACATAAGAAGAGCTTTTAGAAATGAAATATATTATATGGTATATTTAAAAAATATGAACAAAAAAACAGTCTGTGTAGAAATGGCTGAGTTTTCAGATAATGGAGTGATATGGGGTAGAACAGGGGTTGGCAGAGAAGACATAAAAGAAGGGAATAAATAAAAAAAAATAACTGGAGACATTGCTAAAACAGATGAGATGAAAATGGAGCATAAGATTTAATGGGGAAAGTATATGATATTGAGATTACATTATGAAATGTGTACACATTGGTAAAGTACATATAAAGAAAAAGACAAGAAAATATGTTTGATGGTTAAAAAACAGAAGCAATGGGATAGGAGAATATATATAATGAATTATGAAAAGCCATTTAAAAGAAAGAAAGATGTGATAGAATAAGAGAAAAATATTAAGTGAATCATCAGAGAGAGAGAGTGGAATGACAGGTGAAGGGATTTGTGATGAAGTAATCAAGTATATATGGAGATGAAAGAAAAGATATTTGGGGACTGGTAACATTGGTGATCCATTATTCTGCTTAAGCAGAAGGATGGTAGGTGTTCTCGAGGGGTTAGAGTCAGTTTGAGAAAAAGTGCACTGGATGGCAGGCAGGGGAGGAAGGTTAGACAATTACTTGAGAAAGTCAGAATGTGATAGGATGTCCAGTTCACATGGTCTGTTCTTTAGATTGTAGACTTCCTCAGGAGGTGCTCTACCTGTAAGGTTATTTACTTCTTGTTGAAATGTATTAGAACTGATAAGATTTGGGGATTTGGATTATACTTTAGCAATAATCCAATATGGGTCATGGTCAGAGGCAGGGTTGGCTTGGGTGACTATGGATATGTTGAAGGTAGATTTGTGAAAAAGCATTGTTCTCAAGACTGGACAGACATCAAATGTGTAGTTGTAACATAAGAAGAGCTGATGGATGTGGTGGCTGTCATTTCTGAGCCAGAGTTTTATAGTGCTGTCTCTGTCTGGAGAGTGGATATCAGGAAGACAATGATTTATTCTAGTTTATTTCTTAAACTTTTTGTTTTTATTAGCACAGCAGAGAGTGTGTTGGGCAATTCTGTGATGGACATATGTCTGAGAATTGGTCACTAGTGTGAGAGTTCTTGTAAAGTAGAAGAAGAAGAAGAGGTCGGAGGTGTACATTAATAATATTAGTATTATAAAAACTCTGGGCAGGGTTAAGGGGGGAGCACGTAGCTTTCCTGATGGTAGTGGAAGAGATGGATAGCAAAATCATTTACTTCCTTGACTAAAAGTGAAGTGCCAAGTGGGGATGTGCTTTTGAGGGCAGAGATGTAGTTGACTTGTTTACAGTTTAATCGCTTGGGATATAGGCAGTAGTATGAATTGCAGGACCTGTTTTTGGTAGTGTCTCTTGGTACAGCATTGGTCTGTGACTGTTTCTTTCAGGGCAATCATGTTAATTTCTATAAAGTAGGCCAAGATTTTGATGGGTTTTCTTTATACAGTGATGGATATGAAGGTTGAATTTAAGTTGATCATCGATGACTACTCAAAGGAGCTCTGTGTGGGCTTCAGTAGAGATGATGGTGTTGTTAAGAAGAAGAAGGTGAAACACGGCATAAGATGGTTGAGAGATTTAGGTAGAAATAGGAGGAGTTTTTTTTTTTTAAGGTTCAGTATGATTTGGTTGTCAGTCAGCCAAGTTTCAGTGAGGTTAAAAGTTTTTGTTAGGATTAGCAGGTCAGAAGGGTTGTCTGCAATAGTGATGATGGTGGAGTCATTGGCATATTGTATGAGGGATGACTGTGGGCAGAATGTGTGGACTTGATTAGTAAAAGTGTTGAAAAGAAGGGTGCCTAAAATTGAGCCTTTGGGACACCCATTTATATGTGGAGAAAAGGAGATTGGCCAGAAAGCCATATAACAGATTGCTGCCTATTAGAGAGGTAGCTGTTGTACCAGGAGATAGCTGTGGGGAAGAGGTTACGCTGGGTAGGTTTTGAGAGGAGGATGGGGTGGAAAACCATGACAAAGGCTTTGGGGAGGTCTAAGAAGAGTCAGGACACTAGTTTATTATTGTCTCTGGCTAGGGATATGGAATTGCTAAAGAAAATAAGAGCTGTAGTGGTGATGTGGTGGGGGCAGAAACCATGCTAAGAAGGGGTGATGAGGTTTGATTGAGTGAGATAGGACAGGATTTGTTTGTGGACACAGTCCTCAAAAATTTTGTAGAGGAGAGAGAGTATTACAATAGGGTGATAGTTGGAGAGTTCAACTGAGTTTCTGCCTTTGTGAATTGTAATGGTGTAGAATTTCTTCTAAAGAGTTGGGGAGTTGGGTTTGTGTATAGAGGGTTTGATAAGAAAGAAGTTTGGTTAAGCTATGGAGTTAGCATCAGCCTTTAGGAAGATAGACAACAAGTTGTCAGCTGATGGAGAGCATGGTTTAAGTTTAAGAAGAAGGTTTTTAAAGTAGCTAGTGGGGATGGGATTTAGTGAGAAACAACAATTAGGGAGTGGAGGGGTGGTGGGAAGTGAGGGAGTGGTATGGGTAGAGGTTGGCATGAGTTTGCTAATGGTGTCAATAAAATAGGTATTGAAGATAGATGCTGTTTTAGTGGGAGTTACTGGGGTGTGGGTTGAGTGTAGAGGAGTGTCCTGGGTAGAGAGGTTGTTTTACAGAATTCCAGAATTTGTGGGGATTTTTTTGGTTGTGAAGTTAGGGGAGTATGGTAGAAGTTTTTCTTATCAATGTTGATGTGTCTTTAGGCCAGGTTATGGAGTTCCCTATATTTTTGGAAGTGTGCAAGAGACAGACTTTGTTTTAGTCCAGAGTTTCCATGCAAAATCTCTGCTCTCTATGAGACACAAGGTTAGCTTGGTGAGCCAAGGTGAGCAGCGTGATTTAACTCTGACAATTCTGGGTGGTGTTGGGGAGTTAAGGGTATTTAGGAAGATGGAACTGAATTATTGAATGGCTTCATCAAGAGAGAGGTTGGATAGGAAGGACCAGTCAATTGCAGATAGATGGTTGTTTAAAGTGTCCGGGTCAAATTTGGCAAGCTTACAGCACTCATTGAATTTATGAGGTCTCAGGAGGTGGGAGGGAGAATCTTAGTACTCTTATAGGGGATTGATCACTAATGGAGTCTGGTAGGGATTTGAAGTGGTGATAGAGGTGAGGATGTAAGACAAGAATTTGAAGGATAGAAACAGAGTTTGTAGGTTTGTTAAGGAAAGTGGGAGATGAGATGGGCTGGGTGTAGCTGTAAAGGTTTACACTGGTGATAGAGGAGCTAGAAGTTATGGCTAGCCAGTTGATATTAACATCTCCTAGAATGATAATTTTGTTGGATATATTATCAGCTATCCAGTGGAGGATTTGTTCTAGTATGGGTATGTTGTCTCCAGGGAGTATACAGATAGCAACAATAGTAAGGGTTTTGTGTTTATTAAGTCTGCAATTAGCAATGATGAGTTCAGCAGGGTGAAAAGGGGGGGGTGGGTTGGTTGGAGGGATAAGGTAAGGAAGTCAGAGTATATTATGGATACCCCTCCAGCTTTTAGTGTGTTCTGTCAAGGCACAGAATGTTGTAGCCAGGGGGGAGGGATTTGTTGTCTGTGTTGTATGGTTTCAGCCATGTTTCAGAGAGTGAGATTATGTTAGGTGAGTGTTAGGTTATCCAGAAATGAAATTCAGTTACCTTGTTAAGAATGCTATGGATGTTGATGGAGTAAAGGGACAGAGCTTTAAAGTTGGTTGTAGGCTTTATGGGATTGTGGGAGTAGTATGGGTGGGAGTAAATGTGGTGTTGATTGGGCCTGGGTTGAGATGGATGTCACCTGAGTGGAGTACAAGTGGTTTAGTAAGGAAAGGAGGGAGAAGCTGTGGCTTGTATTTCTGAAGTGGGAAGCTGTTTGGAAGGATTCTGATTATGGGGAAAGTGTGTTCAGGGCAGGAGAAGAGAGTGGGTGAGATGGGAGAGGAGAAATGGGTAATAGAGCTTGTGGTGTAAGAGGATGTAGAAGAGTAGGGATGCTGAGTGTGTGATAACTGGTGAGGTACGATAGGAAGAGAATAGAGTATAAGCAGTATAGGAGGACCATAGTGACAGGCTAAGGGGTGTGATGGGGTGTGGTTTGTGAGTAAGGGAGGGGGGTATGGAATTTTTTAGGGGAGGAGGGGATGGGAATAGAGTGTCAGGGTGGAAGGAGTGAATTAGAAGTAGTGGGAAGGTGGGGGGCTGGGTAGGAGGTGCAGGGGAATCTAATTGGTTGATGGTATGGGGTGTGGGAGTGAGGAGGGGGTGGAGTTATGGGATGATAGCTGTAAAGGAAATTGATGCAGGGGTGAGTGGGAATGGGGGTAGGGTAGGGGAGCAGAGTGAGCCCAAGCATAGCAAGGGCAAACAGAGTGGGCTGGCCCTGACTCAGCACAGCTCAAGAAAAACAATCAGAGAAACCCAGAAAGGGAAAGTATAGTCACAGAAGAGAAGGAAATTATTGTTGGCAGAATCACAGGATTCTGAAAGTAGCAGAGGAGGAAAGGTTGTGGAAGGAAAGAGAAAACAAAGGAATAAGACACAGGAAAGTGCACAGAGTTTAATGCTATAAGAGTTATAGGAGGCCATGGGTGAGCAGAGGGGAACGTAAGAAGAGTAGGTGAGGGGGGAGAGAGAAAGTTAGTATAGCAGCTGGGACAAGAAACAGGGGGAGATTTGTGCAGTCGGCACAGTGCAGTGATGCACAGCACACTTGTATGAAGCTATCCTACTAGTATAGTATAAAGTAGTGTAAAACATACAAGTTGGGAGGAAAAAGCTTTTACCTAGGAGAGCTGTTATGGACAGATGGAACCAGATGTCCAGGTATCTGAATTTGGATGCTAGAACGTGTGGACAGCAGTCATTTTGGCTAGGCTTAACACCAAGTTGTGAGTAAGAAGCTTTTGCCTATGAGGGCTGTTACAACCAAATGAAAGCAGATGTCAAGGTGTCTGAATTTGGATGCTAGAGTGTGTGGATAGCAGTTTGGCCAGGCTTAACAACAAGTTAGGAGGAAGAAGCTTTTGGCTATGAGGGCTGTTATGGCCAGATGGAACAAGATGTTCAGGTGTCTGAATTTGGATTCTGGAGCATGTGGGCAGCATTCAGTTTGGCCAGGCTTAACAACCACTGTGCATCACTTTGCTGACTGCATTCTGTGTGGAGAGCTATGAAAACAGTAAATCTACGTGTAGCATTTAAAGTGATTTTCATAAAGAATGTTATTTCTGGATACAGACAGTGAATTGATAGGTGCTGAGTGCCAGATTCATTAATGTCTACACTAAGTGTACCCAATCCGTATGCAAGAACATCCCGTCCACATTTTTTGTGCTTTGTAGTCAGTCAGAATGATTACACTAAGTGTACATTTAGTCTACACTTTCTGGAAACCTTTATGAATCCCCCTTGATATTTAAGGCTGCAACAAAATCAGTAGGAAAACTAAAATTAGGAAGAAAAAGGTGTGAGTTATTGTTGTGTTGTCTGTTCACTCAGAGTGGTGTACACTTATTGTACACTCAATATAGGCATTAATGAATCCCAGGGTGAATCTGAATTGCAATGTCATCCATTCTACCTGTGTTGATAAATGGTTGAATGAAGTTTTCATGAAGTCTATATTTAAGAAAAGTATGAGATGATTTGGTGTTTATGTTTTTAACAGTTTGACTTTTAAATGATTTTGCATATGAAATGAAGTAATAATTATGACTGGCTTGTTCTGTTTTAAATTTATTATAAATTGTGAAATTTCAACCTGATTTTTGGTACTTAAGGAATCCAAAAGGCAAATGCTCACACCACACAACCAACAAATATTTTATTTAGGTCAAGTTACAGGAATTCTAGTTTTTCCTTTATGTATAACATTTATAATGTGTGTGTGTGTGTGTGTGTGTGTGTGTGTGTGTGTGTGTGTGTGTGTGTGTGTGTGTGTGTGTGTGTGTATGAATGTATATATTTCCCCTCTCTCTGTTGTTCTGTCATTCAATATACAGAGAGAGAGAGAGAGAGAGAGAGTCCAAGTTATAGTATATGCATTTTAAATCTGGTTTGACTTCTGTATATTTACAGGCCTTTTCTTTTGATCTTGGTAGGTTGCTCCACATTAATTCATATAAACTGATTAGATTAATATTTTGCCACTTCACAAAATGTAAAGTTGATGCAGTTGAATTTAGTATAGTAGCTTAAAAATAAAAAAGTGCATGTGTGGTGGGGCTGAATCCGTAATCAGTTTATATAAGTATATGTCCATGTAGTTCGGTTCTCTGTATGGGTGCCCAGGTTAGCATTAGGACAGCCTGACCAGATATTCACACTTGACAGGGACCATATATAACAGATTCTATCTGGTCACACTACAAGAACCACTCTACAGTACCATTGCACTAAACTGACTATAATGGCACAAGATTTAAAAGGGTAATGTATGTATACAGTTATTTACTGCTAGGGCTTCACTGACTGCAAATAATGTAATTATGAATTTCAACATTTCAGAAGGTAAAGGCTCATGATGACAGCATTAGAGCTGGTATTGATTACTGCATCCAGATTTTAGAGCTGGTACTGATTACTGCATCCAGATATTGAAAGGAGAGAACATGAAACTCCTTAACATTAGTCAGGAAACTGAGACAAGTTATGAGGATAGCAGAAAATGCAGTTTAATTTGTGTGTTTTGTAAAACATTTAGAGAATTCACAAACAAAGCCACCAAATCTCTAAGGACAACATAGGTAAATAAATAGGAAAGGAAGCAACCAAAGGATAACGTGAAAAGCCCACTAGTTGAATGAAAGCAAACTAGGGTTGCCAACTTTTCATGTAAAAATTCTGGATATGTATGTGAAAGCAAAAGGCGTGTAATTTTGGTATCCCCGTCCCTCCCATGCACCCATTCCAGCATCCCATTACTTGGCTATTTCTCCATTTCTTCTCAGTTGCCATAAACACTGTTCAAAACTTTGAGTGTGCATATTGTTTTCTGCTTTACTTCTACAATGATTACAGATATTTGGATTTAATTTAAAACTTATTTCAAATTTTATAGCACAAACACTGATATACATTTGCTAAAAAAAGCAATACAGTCTCACAATGAAAACAGACAGAATTAAAGCTTCTCTGCCTTTGAAACTCACATTCACTAAAACAGCACTAAAACCCAAATTCAAAGAAAATGCATCTGACCAGTGGCAAATTAATTTTACCTTTGGGCTGTTTTCAAATCATAGGCCCCTTGAACACATTTTAGGACCATGCAAAAGTTCTTTGATTCACCTCCCTGATTGTATTAAATAATAATATATAATAATTAAATTATATCCCTTGTATAATATAACACCACTTGTTAGAGCGTGTTCTAAATTTATAGTTTTGAACATTTTTCTAGTAACCAATGAAACAAAACATACGAACCAATAATGACAAAACTGCCCAAGTCAGAACATTTCAACCATAAAAGGCCACTCAAACGTCTGTCATTACAATCCACCAATATCAGTCAATATGCACAATCTCTGCAGAAGTAAAAGTCATCTGAATAATTCCACATTAAAGAGATCTGTAACTAATGAAAAGGTCGCTGCTATATTTCAGTGTTTCATCTACAAATTCAGTGTCTGCTGCCCTTGAAGAATAAATTGCTTATGTTATGTTAAACAAATGGTAGGCTGATAATATTGCAATAGGGAATGGATGGCAAACTGAAAACAGGTTCATAGTTACTAGGCATCTCATCCAAAGGAGAACATACTCAGGGCTGTAGCATCCCACCCCGTTAAAATATAACACAATAATCCATCCACATGCTGTGGAATACTACTTCCCTATAAGAGTTCAAGTCAGTCTAAAACATACAATATCCAAAACTGCATACACCTGGTTTATACATTTTCAGTTACCTATGCACCCCAAAGTTACAACAAAAAAGTTCACAAGCCTGCAGTTCAACTACATTCTCTACAATCTGATACATCCTATGTCACACAGTCAGAAAAGAACAGGTACGCTGAACAGCCTATTTAGACTTTACTGCTCCTCTGTTAATATATTATGTATTATACTTACATGCTACTGGCCCAGGATGACCTTGTTTAAATCACTGCCTAAAATCTGTAATCTGCATCATTAAAACTCAAGTCCGTAATCGAACAATCTGATTTTTTCTTCCATTCCAGCTGTAACCTTCAACAAAGCCTAACCAAGATTTTTCTCTTTTATTGCAAGAGTCTATACAATTCCATCATCAATGGCAACTAAGTTAGCTATATCTAGGATAATTCATTGCCTGACACAGTATTCTAGAGATCTTTATAACTTTTATGTCTTTCCATCACAAAATTCCACTCTGCTATGTTCCTTCCCATTAAATAACTTTACAAATTATGTGTTATTAGCAGAACCAAGAAACAGACTACACTTTAGAGATCACACTTTTGTACCTTTAAAACATTGCAATACATGGAATTTCTAAAGTACATTACTGTTCTTTTCTTACTTTATTATTATAGTCACTCTGTTAAAATATCTGTTACTACATTTCCTGGCCCAATACTCTGCTATTATGGGATGAATGAATCTGGAAGGCATAGTGCTCTGAAATCTGTAAGAATGCCTTACTTTCAGAAAGTCACATTAATGGAAACAAGTTTTGAAAAAAGCAATATGCTTACAAATATAGGAAAGCAATACTTAAAATTACTAGCTAATCCTAACAGTTAATTTTTGGAAATGTGTGGTAGCAGTCTTTGCTTCAGAATAATATCAGAACAGAAAGAAAGAACAATGCAGTGGCACACCAGTAGCATTGTCGCCTCACAGGAAGAGGTTCTCTGGTTTGATTTCTGGCTGGGGTGTCTTCTGTGCAGTCTGCATGTCCTCCCTGTGTTTGTGTGGGTTTCCTCCCACATTACAAAGACATGCATCTGGAACGTTTCTCCCCAGGCCTCTGCTGAAAATTGGCTTCTTCCAAGTCGGACTTTCCCAGTTAAGAAATGTTAAATAAATAAAAATAAAAGGTGTTTGAGTCAAATGAGTTATAAACAAGCTTTAACAAGAAAAAACATATATAAGCTCTATACAAACTGTAATAACAGAATAAAACCTTAAACAGCACAATGGTGAGTTCAAAGGTAATACTATTATTTAAAAATAGAAGTAAGTATTATATTTCTAATATATTACAATGTTATAAATTAGAGAAGCACACTATCATGAAGCCTTCAGACACATTACTGATATCACAAAAACTTAGCCCCTGCCTTGGTTTTCCCCCATGTTATGCGCATGAACATACCTCTCAAATGTTCAGATTTTTGCCTCTTATTTTTGAGCTGTTCCTCACAAAATCTGTGGTTTTCTGGTATATCCCTGAGGATTTAAGTCACTAAATAATGACATATATTTGAGTTTGATCCTTAATATCCTTCAGAAAATGCATGCTAATGCAAACCTTGTTATTCTAGCAACTTTCCAAGTTTGTAAGACCAATATTTAAAACCTGTCCTTATTTGTGGGATATTGTTCCCCAGTTAACTGAGTCTTTGTCCAGATTTCTTTCACTAATAAGTTGAGAGGTATGCGCATAAATAATAGACATTTTTCTTCTTCCAAGCACCCACAGCTTACCTTAGAAAGAAACAGCAGTATCACAGCTATCTCAACACTAACTGCTGCATTGGTACTTCCTCTATATATGCAAACAGAGTGGTAGCAAATATGAACATAACATAACATAAAACATCTGCCATTCATTCTTCTGTTATACTCATACCAATGCCATCAGGTCCTGATAGACTATTTTGAGTCATTATATTAATTCAAACATTTCTAAAGAACTTAAAAAGGGCCATCTGTCCTCATCCTAGTACCCTTTAGTTAGCATCTCCATTCTAAAAATAATTTGCTAAAGCTTTCTTTGTTTCTAAAACTTAATTTACAATCCCCCTTCTTTCTCGGATTTTTAATCTGACATTCAAATATATAACCTAATTTTCATATGCCTACCTCCTTTCCAGACGACGGTCTTCTTTTTTATTTTCCACTCTAGTGAAAAAAGCCACTTTCTGATGCTTTCTATTCCAGTATCATTTTGCCTCATTTCCCTGAGTAATTGACTTGTCGAGGCTTGTGCATTTTATTACTATTGATCCTCTTGTTTCATTTCCCTACTGAAGATGAATGAGTAATGACTGTATACACAAAAGGGGCAAAAGAGGATAAATAACTGTTGGGGGTTAAAAATGAGAAAATGAAATATGATGTGAAGTTTAAGTAGGGCAATTATTTACAGAACATTTACATGTGAAGGACTTAGTGAGATGAGGTTTTTTAAAGCCATATAAATCACTGTGGAAGTCTGCCTCATATTACTTCCCCAAAGAAGCACAAATAATGGGCAGGATTCACAAAGCCTCTGTGTAAGAGTTATAACTCTTACACGGAGGCTGCAGTTAAACGGAGTGATGTCAGCATGCTCTTCATATTCATGAGAGTATGCTGAATCACACCTAAGGCTAACACGGTCCATGTAAGACAGTAGGGGGCATGTCCGTAGGCCGAGCCCTGTAAGCGGACATGCCCCCAGAAGAGTAAAAGTGCCCAAAGTAAACACCCACGACAGAGTCCATGGAAATGTGAATAAACACAACACAACACATGCCCCCACAGACTACGAACATAAAATGTACAAATGAACATCTCATAATTTTTTTTTAAATTGTAAAGATGTTTAACCGTGAGTGCGCTCGTTTGCGCAGGCGTGCCCGTAGCGCAGCCACAGTTAGCAGTCAGTGGGAAAGCATATAAGAACTAAATATGCAAAGTAAGCCAAGAAGCAATAGCGTAGCAGTAGAGATGTTGGCTGAAGAGCAGGCATTCATGGTTCGAGCCCCCACAACATCAATTTTTATTTGTAGCAAAATAAGCACGAAACAAGTCCCTGACAAACATGTACACATAAAATCACATTTTATGTAAAATGTAATGAAATAGCCCATTTATATTGAAGAAATGTGAGGTAACAAAACAATAAAAAATGCCAGATGTGCCCATAGCTGAGCTACAGTTTAACAGGGTGAGTGCATCTGCCCGTAGGTGAGCAGTGGTTTAACTGGTGCAAAATGAGTGCCCGTAGTTGAGCAGTGGTTTAACAGGTGCAAAATGAGTGCCCGTAGCTCAGCAGTGGTTTAACATGCTGAAACTATGTGCCCCTAGCTGAGCTGAGCGTAATATGCGTGCTGATAGCCAAATGAGGCTTAAACCAGCGTACCCCGTTTGCGCGAAGCTGCGCACCGTGCAAACAAGCTAACCGATGGGCAACGTTGAGCAAGCCGTATCAAAACTGCCTTTACACAGACACACCCCTCAGCTTGTCTAGACAGTCATAAAAAATAAAAAGTAGTGGCCAGGATACTATACACCATAGTCAAGGTACTGAACCACTAAGCCATGACAGCAGTACCTAAAAATGCAATAATAGCAAATATATAGGAATGAATACAAACTGGAGCATGACAATGCAGGTTCAGTGAAGTTGATACAATTCCAAAATGGCCAATCACAGATATGTGCGGGAAAAATGACCTATATAAGCCCCATAGGTGGGAATACACAGCATAAACGATGGTAGAACTGACTTGCAGCCAGAATGACAGGAGTAGGTGAGGGTAGTTGCTTTCGAGCACAGAGGTGGGGTGTTGAGGAGTCCAGGTACATGGTCTGGCTCCTAGTCCACAATCATGAGGCCCAACTCATGCAGGGCCAGGTCCTGTGGGGAGCATATAGGGCTGAGTCGTGGGACCGGTTGGCTCATGATCTCACCAGTGCCACAGGGATTCCAAGGACTGGTGAGGTCCGTCACCACCATGTGGACCTGAAGAGACGCAAGCAGGACCAATTGAACCTTTGGATCCAGGAGGCCCGGCAAATGCCCAACACCCCACTACTGAGTAAGTTACATTTAATTATGTATGTAAGAAATTAAACTAGCTGATATCATGGAGATGTGTATTCCAATATTACTTCATTTATATTACAGCTGCAGGTGTCCGTTCTGCGAACCGCAGAGCCTATGGCGATAGGCTGGTGCGGTTGCGCCACCAGGCAGGTCAGTAATCCACTCCCAGTAACTGTAAAGAAATATAAAAGTATGACAGTTAGCAAAAGAGTGCAGTGTAGTCACTAAGTAATAAAATGTGCAAGTAACAGTGTAAAAGTGTTTGCAAGTATTGCTTGATTACAAAAGTGTGTTGCAGTCTGTAATCCAAACAGAAAAATGAAAATGTCTGACATAAATTCTGAAATAAAGATGCCCCACCTGTAAGAAAAGAGTACACAACCTGCAGCAGGCTGAAAAGTACAGCTGCAGAAGATGATGAAATCACATGTGTGAAATATATCCCTGTTGAAATACTGAAACATGACAGAAGTGAGACTGCTGGAAAGGATTGTAATAACTACAGGTAAAACATGTCAATAAAGCCTAGAAGTAAGTACCATCCTGAATAGTAAAATGAAAACAAGTGAGAGAGTGTGAGAAAGTGTCATGAATCCAGCAATACAGTAGTAATAACCCCTGAATAAAGTATACTGCAGTCAGTACAGAATGAAATGCATGTGAGAATCAAAACCAAACAGTGAAATCTGTTCAAAGTGTTGCTGCATCTGGAATGTGTATCCCAAAATCTGGATATGTTGCTCTCAGTCTGCAATATGCAGATAGTATGATTGTCTGATATACCAAACATCCACACCTGTCTATAGCTATATAAAGCAAATGTAGCAGGATGATGTAGCTGAACATAGCTAGATATGAATGTGTATGAAGAACAATAAAATGTATATTGATGTTGCAGTAACAGTCCTATCACCAAGTTGAAGTAGTTATCATATAGGAAACTGTAGTTAGAACAGTAGTGTGTATATATGTGCAGCTATTAGAAATGTACAGCATATGTATTGGTATTCGAAGGTGTTAATATTATTTTCTTCACCCCGCCCTATAACCACATATAACCCATTCCACGTGAAAATGGTATGTGCAATCACAATTAACACACCTGGACATTTGTCCTGTTGGGTCATATATATTTGCATGTCCGTTGAGGCATCTGCCCTGTTCATACATCCAAACCTGATGGCCTGTTGCCATCAATCAACCCTGCATGTTGTTGGACTGTGTATTGCTGTTCAAATTATGCATGTGTTATGCTCGCTGTTCAATGGTGTGAATATCTGGGTGTTTGGTTAATGGGAATACTAATGCATGCTGTTACAACTAATTGTGAATGGTATTATATGTCACTAACCCAAACTGTCATGACATAATGCAAAACATAGGACGACAGGGAAGGCGGGTTCCAGCGGACCCACCTCTCCCACCTCAGCTGGCGAGTGCACCTGGCACTAGTGCCCAGTCTGGACCCTCCTCCGGTGGCCCTGTGCCACCTGCAGGTGGAAGCGCTGCAGGGGATGGGGCTCATCCCCCCTCTGCAAGCGTGGCCGGAGGAGAACCACCACTCACCCTCCGTAGTGTCCGGACTGTGGTGCGTAGGGAGATCCGGGACTCTGTTCTCGAGCCCCTACGCCAGCTTCAGGCACAGGTGGCACAACTTACGGGCATGCCTGTTGCCCAGCCTACACAGCCCCCAGCACAGCCCCGTCCTGGGCAGTGAAGGAACAGTGGCAACTGCCTATGGGTGGGGATATCAGTTCCACTGTTGCCATCTGTGGGCTCATGGGCTCTGGATATCCAAACCTCCGTCCCTGTCAATTGTGTAACCCCCCCACACGTGTCATACACCGCCCCTGTATGCGTCTTGTTTGTCTTGTCTGTTGACCTACTCAACCTACCTCCCCAGCTATACCGACTTCCTTCACATGACATACCAATCTCACCTGAAAAAAAAAAAAAAAGGGCACTCTGTACCCACAAAAAAATTATGCCCCATACATAGCTGCCCATTCCGCACACATGTCTGCTGGACATGGAAACTATCAATTACAATTGGCTGTACAACAAGTATTATTGTTGTCCTGACACCTCTCTCAGGGGTGGAAGGTTTCAAATGTCACACCAAATTACATACATATGCACAGCTGTTGCTGATGAAGAAATGGGCAGCTATGGGCCTTACCTACATCCCTCCTGCAAATCCAAAGCTTGTTTCCCTACTGTCTTACCCTCTTTGTGACCCCTTTTTCACCACTTTCCTGTCTCCCCATTTTCTTTTCTTTCAAAGAAAATAGCGCAGGTGTGCGCCAGACTAAGCACTGTTAAGAGGTTGTAAGCGGGAGTGCACGTGTGTGCGCGGAGCTAAACGCCAGTGCGCATGCGTGAGCTCCACGCAAAACAGTGCTAACCCGGTTACAACTGCTTAAAAGTGCCTTAGTCACTCTGATTGACAGATCCTGTAGTCAGTTCAAAAGCAAAATAAAATCCCACTGTCAGTCCCGAACCCAGGACCTTGGAAACAGTAGTCTGTATGATCTACCACTAAGCCATGACTCTTATACAAGAACATTGTGCTAAAATAAATATAACATGTAATAGTAAGGATGACTGTAAAGGGAATATAGGATGTGTAGTACACAAAGCATGTAATTTAGAATTACTGTCAAAACTACTGGATTCCCATAATAGTAGTGTGTGAACAGAAACAGCCATGCTAGTTGGTAGCTTGTAGGTAATAATGTCAGTTAATGTACATATATAAATGTATGTATATTTACATATATATATATATATATATATATATATATATAAATATATATCTATATATAGTTGTAGGTGTCATTGTGCATACACACTTACTACAGGGAACAGGAGAGAGGAATGGAGAAATGTGAATCTACAACACAGCCTGAATCATGAGAGAGATACTAACCTTTACACTCACAGAACAGTGTCCACAGCATACCAGCATGGTCCCCGCCCTTACAATTTGGAAGGGCAACGCCTATCTCACATGCCCTTTTATAGCACTGTCCTGAAATCACAGTGAGAACTGCAATCAGTACACAACTGGCTGCATGCAATTAGCAAATGCCGGCTTACAATTGGTGCAGAGGCCATCACATGGACCTATGCAGATACCTACAAAAGCATCCTCTACTAACACTCCACACATACAATACGTTCATTGCACTGTCTGGAAGCAGACAGAGGGAGAGACACAGACAGAGACAGAGAGGAAAAAAAACAAAAAACAAAAACACACGCTACACACTGTGACTCTAAGCTGTCAGCAGTGACAGTAGCAGCAGGAAGCAGAAGCAGTGGTAATGCAACCAGCTGCGACAGACACAGGTAATGCAAAGTAGCAGGTTAAAAGTCTGCATACTGTGAACCCTACAAATGTGTCATAGGTCTGTATCTATAGGTATGTCCATGTGATATGTTGTGTGTACGTAGTTCCACCAAAAGGGGATGACTATACATTACATGTCAATCAGTGTTAGGCCATGATCCTGGAAGCAGTTGTCTGTGCATTGCCCTCAGCAATGGCTGTAGTGACTGTTTTGAAAGGTCAGCCAGGTTCAAAAGGCAGGATCAGCCCATCACAAAGGCAAACTGGCTGGGAACAAGTGTCTGCAGGTACCCGATATCACTGCATATGCATCCCATACTGAATAATTCCATAGCTTAGTAGACCAGGCTGGTTATGCATATGATGTGGTAGTTCCCAGGGTCAGTAGAGGTGCCTCCTTAGTGGTGTGGGACCACTGTTGCTGTATGCCAGTGTCCAGGTACATATCCTGTAGTACGGCCAAGATTAATTATCAGTCTTATATGCGGTTGTATGTCCTCTTGGAGTGCATGTAGCACACATCCAGGGATACCATCAGGTCACAGTGATGCTGTGTGTTCTGCTTTGCTGAGGGCGGCACTCACCTGGACATGTGAGATGATAGGGAGGTTACATGCAGCTGTGATAAGTATTTCAACTGGTGGGGGAGAAGGAGGGGGGATACGTGCACCGAACCTGTCTGCAAGAATGTTGCCAATATCTGTGTGTTTGGTGAATGTTAAGTAGGTGTGTATTAACGCAGAGCATATCTGAGGCATTTGGTCCATATGTGTAACATAACTGAAGAAGGCCTTGTGATTATCCATAGTGTTTGTGGCCATTTCCCTCCCAGAGTAGGCCGTGGCCATTGTTATGAGAGACTGTAGCGTAGTACCAGTGCTGACCACAGATGCCTTCCCTTAATGTGAATCTGCTCTGTCCTGCAGTAGCCTCCTGCTATTGTTATACAATCTGCCTCTGTCTGGGGTCCACCGGACAGGATGCCTAACCTTTGTGCATAGGGACTGGGTTAGAAATGTGTGTGCAAGTTCCATGCAATCTGTGGGATGTCCATGGTAAGCATTTGCAAAGGGGTCATCAGTGTGGGTTGTGGCTTCCACTGGCCCAGTGTGCTGCATGGATACCATCTCAGTCCTAACAAGTGAATAACTGTCTAATCACATACATATCAAAGTAGTCTACTGTGCTGGTGGTGGTGATGGGATATGTATATCCAGGCCGAGTAACTTGTGTCCACATCACACTAGTGGATGGTGTCCCACATACAGTACCTTGGGATGAACCCCCAGAGTGAGGTTGTGCATTGGACCTGTCAGTTTGTGCTGACCGATGGGGCATGCTACTATGTTGTGTGGAATGTGGCAGGTATTGTTGCACAGGTGTTGGCTGAGCACTGATATCTGGCCATGTACTTGTGTATCCACCACGAGACACCCACGAGACACACACATGCAACATACGGGAGTAGTAGTATATCACTACACATGAGTATCATGTATAGGATGTGTGCCATATATTGCTGACATAGTCTGCTGATATCCTGTTTGTGTTCTCTTCCAGGGAGATGGCGTCAGCGTAATCCCTCCTACTCTGCAGCGGAAGATGAGGAGATACACCAGAGCCTGGTGCGGGAGTATGACATACTGTTTTCCCGCACCAGTCAGAATCAGCAGGAGAGGGCTGCACTGTGGCAAGACCTTGTCCGTAGGGTAAATGACATTGGCACGCATAATAGGACATATGAGCAGGTACGACATCACTGCAGTGATTTAATCAGAAATGTCCGTCAGCGTGCATCGGATATCCACAGGCAACAGGTTGCCACAGGAGGTGGGGTGGCCACACATCCCCCCCTCACCAGACTGGAGGGGCTACTCCTAAGTGTTGTGGCTCCAGCCCCAGAACAGCAACAGCAATACACCTGCATCATGATGGAGGCTGGATCCACACAGCAGTACGACATGGAGCGTGCAGGTAATATGCCATATGTACACTTGACTGTTCTGTACACTGTTAGTTTATGCATGTGTAAGGTGTGTCCGTGGTATGTAGCTGTCATCATAGTATGTAATTGTGCATGTGTGATATTGGCAATATCAGCAGCTGACGTGTGAAAGGCAACTGGTGTACTACTGCACTGTATCATATGCAGTATCAATGGCACAGTTGTGCCCACTGACATTAATCTCATCATTTCTGCAGGTCCCTCCGGGGTTACAGCAAGACAGGCCATCCATGCTGGTGAGTGTGCTTGACAATACCTATAATAGTCCTGATAGTGCTAGTAACACTAGTGTAACTCAGTAGTGCTCTGTGTGTATACTGCGGGGTGTGCATGTGTGAATGTGTGCAGGTGTGCCTGTGCCCATGTGTGCATGTGTGCATGTGTGCAGGTGTGCCTGTGTCCACGTGTGCATGTGTGCATGTGTGCATGTGTGCATGTGTCCACGCGCATGCGCATGTGTGCCTGTGCCCACGTGTGCATGTGTGCATGTGTACACGTGACCACGTGTGCATGTGTGCATGCGTGCATGTGTCCATGTGTGCATGTGTGCATGTGTCCATGTGTGCATGTGTCCACAAGTGCATGTGTGCATGTGTGCATGTGTCCACGTGTGCATGTGTCCACGTGTGCATGTCTGCATGTGTGCATGTGTGCCTGTGTGCATGTGTGCATGTGTGCCTGTGTGCATGTGTCCACGTGTCCATGTCTGCATGTGTGCCTGCGTCCATGTGTGCATGTGTGCATGTGTGCATAAGTGCATCACTGGTAACATTGTGTGGACACTGTAAACTGTGTTTCCTGTCTTCCTCCCACAGGTTCTGGTGCTGCTCTGGTGTTCTGCAGCAGGGAACCTGAATCTGGTGCCACAGGTACTGGTAATGATGATATCTGTGTAATGGTACAGGAAGGTGTGTCAGGGTCCACCATTGGTCAGTCAGTTGACAGTACACAGCTGTCAACCCCATCATTGCACACAGTCATCCTGCCAGTACATCCTTTGTCACCATTGTCCCTAGGTGATGGACAGGATACAGTGGGCATTGACCAGGGTAATGTGGTATCTGTGGTACATGCTTCCCCACACAGCAGCCATGGGCAGGGTCCTGCGATGGTACCACACAGACAGTTGCCCATGGGTTCTTGTGGGAGCATCCATGGGCGTACTGCCTCTGGCAGACGTGCCCAAAGAGGTCTGTCAACCTCAGCTATGTTTTGGGCTGTCATGCAGGCACAGTCGCGTATGGAAAGGTACACCAGACAGGGTCTGAGCGAGCTGAGAGCATGTCGCACAGCCATGACTGACAGTATGCGTGACATCGCGGATGCTATCCATAATTTCACCGATGTCATAGACAGACGTTGTGGGGACATAATACAGCAGTTCCACAACCAAATGTCCATGAGCAAGGGCAATGGTGGGCGGTTGCGGCGTCGATGTGGCCGTATGCCAGCAACAGCAGCAGCTGGCAGTCGGCGCAGATGACAACAGGCCCGCGCACGCCCCCATAGTGCCAGCAGCAGCCCCAGCAATGCTGGGTCTGTGCTGTAATCGGAACGCCCCAGGAGACCACGTGCACGTGGCTCTGGACAGTCCCAACAGGGACCTGTGTCCAGTCAACACACTCCTGCTTCTGATGACAGTACCCAGTCTGGCTTAGTACTGGATATGGTCCATAGCACCCCTGCCAGGCACAGGTACCGTGTCCGTGCCCACAGACATTGATCTGTATGACCTGCCAGGTGCAGTCTGTGGCTGTCCACAAACCCCTGTATATGGCAGCCATGAGGTGGAACTGTGTGCGTGCATACACACATGCGAAATGTAAACACCTAGGGCGACCACATACACGCACACACTGCACCAACAGTGGCCCACCCTGTACTGCTGCCCCTCACCAACACACATACACACACATGTCAATTGGTGGTATCAGTGGCAGACTCAGGCATACCTAATTCACACCCTGTGCATATGATGACACTTTGCCACCTCCTGCAATTTCCAACATCATTGCGGGAACAGGTAAACACGTTGCTGATGCACAGGGTGACTACATAGAAGTGTATTAGTAGTATCATGTTGGTAACAGTACAGTGTGCTGATATGACCGTGTGTATATCCCAGCATGACTGATGCAGTAACCGTATGAATGTCCTGAATTGTTATCTGCACCCATAGTACGTACCAAAGTGTAACAGCTGCACATAATTGCATGCCAGTGGTAAGGATGTCAACAGATAGCCGCATACATGGGTAGCACAGGGGGGACGCTAACACAAGTAGTGATATGCAATGGTGGACATGTACAGTAATGGTGTCAAGTTGCCCACAACGACTATGCAATGTGGATGTTTGTGCATGTTGATATGTGTGCAGTACCAATGTAATCCAAATCACAATTAACTATGACATAATATCAGTTCTACCATGGGCATCTGCGCTGTGTATTCCTGGGTATATGTTGATAGTGCCTACATCTTTGCATTGTTACTTACTGTTAGTGTTACCCCTTCTTTGTTGTACAATGAACTACTTCCAGCCCTGCTTACTGTAGCTTTGTTTGCATGCATATTCGCTTGGGGTTCCCTGGAACACTGCTTACACCTGCAATGCAGAGTTACAGTGCTTTTGTGGACTCCTAGTGACATCTGCATAGCGTACGATACGTATGTCAACGTCACTGTCCGTCCTGTTCGCATGTACGTTGCCTGTGACACATTGCACATGTCTTACCTGGCATTTACCCACGTGTGCAGTCATATATGCCAGTGCTATGAAACAGTAGCAGTACACCCACACATACACACCTTCAGTATGTTGTTCCCCATTGGCCCTATGTGTTGGTACTCACCATGGCAATCACACTACTAGGGTAGCATGTGCAAAGGTAACCTGTGAATCACCTCTATGGTCCGGTTGTGGTTTATGTGAGTCATGTGGCAATGTCACAGCTGCCACATGTATGCAGTCAGCCATCACCCTTGGCCAGGAACGTACAACACATGTGTGGGATGCCACCACATAGCCAATCTGGGGACTGAGCTCTCTGAACCCAGTAATGCCATACCCTGTCAGGTGGCATGTCATATTACAGTGACTACAATACAAGTCAGACATAGACACGCACTGACAGCATGCTGAACACACTGGGGCATATGTGGGGACTCAGAATAGCATCCTGTCTGAGCATCACACACCTCCGCAGCTGGCACACAGACATATGTTCCGTCGGAACAGAGCACATGCCACACATGGCACACACATCCTGTGTGCCACACACTCACAGCCTGTAGGGCTACACAACACACCTGCTACAGATGTGTCAGGTACCCGTCTTGGGTGCTGCACTGGGGTCCCGCTCAACAGGCTGTATCTGGTGAAGGTCACAGTGATATGCCTCAGGGGCACTATGGTCCACCACAGAACACATGCATACAGGTCAGTCAGAGGCATGGACACATATGACTCACTCATTGACCATGCCACTATGGATGACCTGAGACATACCTCCCTGGACTACATGATAGGGAACATAGAATGGATCTCTCAGCATGTGGCACGGGCCAGTATGAGCCTGATCTTGGTTGCCAACATACCCTCACCAGGTATGCTACCACTATATGTAGGAAGGGTGTTGTATGTCTACATTCTGCTCAGTCTCCAATGTCATTCACAGGGTATCCGCTGGCTGTCAACGTGTGCTTACATTCTAGGGAAGCCACAATGATGTGCAAGGGTCAGCTTGCACGTGACACCCATGGCCCGATGTATATTGGCGAAGCTCCTTGATACACACATACTGCCTTATGCTGCAGGACACGGATTACATAGCCACCTCCGCAGGTATCACACAGGTTAGGACACTAACAGTGCTGCTACACAACACCAGCAGTGTACACCGCAAGATGCATGCACTGGACACTGTCCTCAGCACGGTGAACTGCAATGTCTGTGCAGTACCAGAGTCCTGATTCATGGCTCACAGGTGCAACCCATCACTGCCAGGTTATGCCTCATACCATGCCTGTCGTCCCCTACACATGTAACACACATGGACAGGGGGGTGGTATCCCAAGGCACCACAGATACACACACCTCCAGGTTGTTGGCACAGCACAAAGCATCAGGGCCTAATAATGTGCAGCTAACAGTGTGTCGGATTGCCATCTGGTTCATAGCCTGGCACACACAACCCTCCCATACACAGGAAACCCACCTATCCTCCATAACAACACTGGCAATATGACAGTCTCAAGAACTGTCTTTATATGGCTGGACTGCATCCAGCCAAACATTGTGCGTGAACATTACTGTAGCTACAACACACTAGTTGAAGGGTTCACAGCATGTGGTCACTGAATTGCAGTGGAATGACATGTTACCACTCCCACAACAGGTGGGAACATGCAGCACCTGTACATCGACTACATGTAGACTATATGGCCCAGACCAGATGTGTATCCCCTGCTGTAGGTATTTTGCCATATACACCCACACTGTATAGACACATACCGCGTGCGGTCCCTGCACAGTAAGACACAGTCGTATTGTTATACATTGCAAATACCATTTATCCACTAGAGGCATGTGTCAGACATGGTAACTACTGCAGGTCACAGGTATTTATGTGTATGTGTCACACACATACATCATGTGTGCAATACCATTGCTGGTTTAGGCAATGGCGTGCATTGTTATGCACAAAGACCCACACAAGGTCATAATGTGTGACACAACCACACGTGGCAGTTGTGGGTTACCAAAACATACCTGTCTGTACTCTGACAATGGTAATAGACCCAGTAGCAGAGCGCACTATTGGCATTACTGGCCAACTAGCCCTGTTTGGCTGTACTGATAGTGTGGTGACATCCCCTGTGTTTACTGGGAGAATATGCAGCATCTGGTGTATTGTAGTATTTGCCAAAAGGATCTGTTCTCTCCCACTTGCATTTTCACACACCCTACTACCCCCACACACACACACGCACACTTGCCATTTGCAGGATTCATACCCCTACCTAACTACGTCACGACACGTGAGAGAGACGCATTAGCAAAACGCACTATTTGGATTACTAGATGGTCCCTCTTCTCTGGCTGTACTTATAGGGTGCTGACATCATCAGTGTTTTGAAAGGGTAATGTGCATCAGGTAGTGTGATCTCCTGATTGCCAAAACTAACATGTTTTTCATACAGAAATGCACACACACAAACTCCCCAGATCCAAACACACACACACACTTGCCTCTTGCAGGTTTCAAACCCCTACCTAAATATGTTATGGCACTTGAGAGTGACGCTGTAGCAGATTGCACTATTCTGATTACTGGTCGATGCTTCTTCTCCAGCTGTATGTATAGGGTGCTGTCATCATCACTGTTTGGAAAGGGTAATGTGCATCATGTAGTGTGATCTCCTGATTTCAAAAAAGCACATGTTTTTCATACAGAATTGCACACACACAGAGTCCCCACATCCAAACACACACATGCCATTTACAGGTTTCAAACTCCTACCTAACTATATTATGACACTCGGGAGAGACGCATTAGCAGAGTGCGCTATTTGAATTACAGGGAGGTTTCCCTTCTCCTGCTGTACTTATAGGGTGCTGACATCATCCGTGCTGAGATAGGGGAATGTGCATCCTGTAGAGTGCTTTCACAGATGCCAAAAGGGACATCTTCCTCACACAGACTTGCACACACACTAACCCCCTCCACACACACTGAGCATTTGCAGGATTCAAACCCGTCCTTAACTATGTTATGACACTTGAGACGGACGCATTAGCAGAGCGCGCTATTCGCATTACTGGGAGGTTTTCCTTCTCCTGCTGTACTTATAGGGTGCTGACATCATCAGTGTTTAGAAAGGGGAATGTGCATCCTGTAGTGTGTTCTCCTAGTTGCCAAAAGGGATATTTCTTTCATACAGACTTGAACACACACTAACCCCCTCCACACACACTGAGGATTTACAGGATTGAAACCCCTACCTAACTATGTTATGACACAAGAGACGGACGCATTTGCAAAGCGCGCTATTCGCATTACTAGGAGGTTTCCCATCTCCTGCTGTACTTATAGGGTGCTGACATCATCATTGTTTAGAAAGGGGAATGTGCATCCTGTAGTGTGTTCTTCTAGTTGCCAAAAGTGATACTTCCTTCATACAGACTTGCATACACACTAACCCCCTCCACACACACTGAGCATTTGCAGGATTCAAACCCCTACCTAACTATGTTATGACACTTGAGATGGACGTATTAGCAGAGCGTGCTATTCGCATTACGGGGAGGTTTTTCTTCTCCTGCTGTACTTATAGGGTGCTGACATCATCAGTGTTTAGAAAGGGGAATGTGCATCCTGTAGTGTGTTTTCCCTTTTGCCAAAAGGGACATTTCCCTCTCACAGACTTTCACACACACAAACCCCACTCACCCACCCACACACACACACTGAGCATTTACAGGATTCAAACCCCTACCTAACTATATTATGACACTTAAGGGAGACACATTAGCAGAGTGCACTATCTGAATTACTGGACATCTGTTCTGCACCTGCAGTATTTATAGGGTGCTGACATCTTTATTTTACAGAGGTATGTACATGTAGTACTACCTGTCAGGTGGGGGATAGCATATATATGCATTTGCAGCCACCTATGTCAGGGTCAGATATGCACATCGCACTGGCAGGTTATGTTCTATACCATGCTTTGTGACCACAGGACCTGTAACACACAACACAACCAGTCCAGAACATCACACCCACATCCAGGACACACACTTAGCTTCCCTGGGAACAGTGCCGGGATATGCAGGTGTTCACATACACCATTCCAGTTGTTAACATCAGGTACAGGCATACTGTGTGTGAGAACTACTCAGGCCTCTACCACTTTACCCTACAGCCACTACAATTTGTGGGTCCATGTGCTATGGCAGAACCACACACCACAGCCACATGGGGGAATACATATTGCACCTGTCCATCTGCAACGTGGGTACTCACTGTTCCACACCAGAGGTAGACCACCATTGTTGATATCTGACCATACCCACCTTTCACAGTACAAAAGACATGCACAGAAGGCAGGTTCTCGCCCCACATCCACCTTTGAAGGCTGTGGAAGCCGAGGTACCAGAATAAATTCCTTCTGTGCATCTGTTCGTGTTGGCCCTGCTTTTTATGGTGGTTTTGTACTTTGCTTATTTTACTTGGTTGTGCTGTGTGTCATACCCACCTTTCCCTGGACATCCATATCCCATCTCCACCCCCAGGCAAGGTTGTCACTGCACACAAACTGTATTTAGCACAAGCAGACTTTACACTTGTGAAGACTGTGGTGGACGACTTCAGAGGACCCATGCTGGGGGACTATACTGGCCACTCACCTTGACAATTGCATTCTATGAGCATGTGTACGGTTTGCATTGATCATACTATCCCACATATACCCATGACTGCTCCACAACAAGACACCTGTCAGGTGTACACCAGCCATATATGAGCTGCAAACAGACAGAGTGAGCTAATACATTGCAGAGCTGTAGCCCACAGAGGGAGGACATCTGTGAACAGTTCCGGCATGGCACTTCATTCACACATAATCATTACAACACAGTGTTGACAGTGGAATTGTCCAGAGAATGCAGATAGGGCTCCCCTCAGTCTGTTATTGACGGACACTTACTGTTAGAGATCCTCAGCAACACTCTTCCAGCACACACCGACAACATGGCTGTGGCTTAGCACATTCAATCACTGGGACCTCCACGGTGCCCCTGCTTGGCAGAGGCACAGCTCACTAGCCTCACATGTTGCCTTATGTGACCTACTTTACAGTGGCACAGTAGCCTACTGTACTGGGGATGCAGATGCCAAGCACACTCTGGCTGAGCTGTCATTCCCTAGGGCAACAAGCCTAGTATTGACCTCTACACCCATATGTTCAATTGTCGGATGCACAATATTTGTTGTGCTGTTCTACTGTTTGCAGGTCTTTATTGCCATAGCATTCCCTGTTCCTATGACCAACTTGTGTATCTGTGGAAGATGTTTGCATATGACAGCGATCCACTATATCACTTATGTCTCTGTAGTCATTTACTGTGTGCACTGGGCAGATTGCTGTGTTGTGGTTGGTTCCTGGACTGACACGTACAAATACCAGATATGTGTGGCCAACTGCCAAACAGAGATATGGCCTAAGTGTATGAGCATGCCCAGTTCAGCCTTTCCATGGCATGTTGTCTGACATATGCCTCATTTATCAAAGTGTGCGAGCATGCCCAGTGTGAGCTTTCCATATGTTGCACTCTGAAGTCCACCACATATTTGGGTGTGTGTGAACTTCAACAATATCTCACATTTATGGTTGTGTGTTGGGTGTCATGTTGTGTACTGACTGGCAAACTGCTTCGTGTCTGCCACAACAGGGATTATACTGTGCCTGCAGGGATTGCATGGGATACTTTGCAGACAGTTCTCAACATACTTTCATAATGACCTAACACTGTAGTACCGTATAGTGTACTGGTTCAGTACTTTCACTGTGGTGGACACTATCCTGGGCTTTAGTCCTATGACTGCTTGACATCTTCATAGTGAGCACAACAGACTGTGTAGGGGCCAGTTGTGCACATATGACCATGTTGCATTATGTTCAGATATGGACTACCTACACCAGGCTCGTCCAACATTGGTAGTGTATTCCACAACATGGGTGGACATTGGCAAACACTAGCGATGTTCCCTAGGCCATTTCTGATGCTAGTCACAGGGTGTGTTTGTCCTTCGACACACATTGTAACTGGAGTTTGCCATGACATATGTCATGGTTAGTATACTGTGCCTCCGTCTACCTCTGACATAACAGTGATACCCAGGGTTAGTCTACCATCTCCCATCCACTCATCAGGATTCCTCTTGAGGGGTGTCGATAAGTGACTCTCTGGCTGACCTGTACCGGGAGTTTACTGAAGAGTGGGGGTGCCTTCTGTGTTATGGATCATTCTGTACAGCTTGTCCTATGTATGTCAGTGCTGGGGTTCAGGTCTCTCATGTGCATAGCTCACTGCCATTCAGATTGTACAAGGCGCAGCATGTTCATTGATTCCAGGTTGGACATGGCTTCATACATCAGGCACAGCTTGCCTGTAGCTGGGCAGTATGGCAGTGTGTGGGCTGCAGTTTGTTTACTCAGGCAACACATGGCATCTGTTCATGCTCTTTGCTACTCCTGGTGGGGTACTGTTGTGGACTTTACAGTTGATGGAGGTGTCTGCTGAGGTATATCCCACAGGGGCTATTGTAGTCAATTGTGATGCTGATGGAGGATGACTGCAGAGCCACAGTGACATCCCCTTATCTACATCTGCCAACCTTCATGTTTGGGTGGGTATATAGTATATGTTTCTGCGAACACTAGAGCCACATGTTTGTCCAGTGCAGGATATCTATCACCTTTTGTACCCAGGTCTCTCATTACATGTTAGGTACGTCATGGGTTAACACCTGTGTGGTAATTTGTGGGCACTTACTGTATATCCACAGTGGTTATCTATACACAGTTCTGCAATTAGCTTGCTGACATGGCTATGGCTCCAGTTGACTGTTTGTAGGTGGCCCTTTTGTGGGTTGCTTGTGTCAGCTGGGGGTCGGATATGGTGGGCTGTTTGTACTCCTCTGCATACATGTTCAGTCACAGTCCTTCCATGTTGGCCTATACCTATGGGACATATATACAGAACGGGGGGGGCAGGACCAGGCCTTGTGGGATGCCACTCATATCTGCTTTGTAGTCTGACATGGATGCGGCATGTCTGACCATGTCAGTTCTGTCCTTGGTCTGGTTTGCAACCCCTCTACTGACATAGGGGTATATATTTAAGCTGGTGAACATATCCATACTGAACTCGTACGGTATTGTCTAGAAGCATATGCACGGTTCAGCTACGCTGTGTGGACCACACTGCCCTCATCAATGACCTTAATGACTGCTTCAAATGGGTCAAACATGTTTAGGGGCAGGATCTGCAGTTACGACAGCCACACTGTGTAGGGTCCAGTATCAGTAGGTCCACAATAGCCTTCTGTCTGCGGTACATACTGATCCTTTCCATAGCTGTGCAGACCAAGCTTGTCAGGATCCTGGGGTGGTAGTTTGCAGTATCCATTCAGGCAACACCTTTGTTGTGAAGGACCACTGTTTTTGTACACTGCTCTTTGGGTACATATCCTGTGGTAAGGCTGACATTGGGCAGTAGTGTGATTTGGCATTCCATTATTCTTGGAGTCCATGTTGGCCTCAGCCCAGGACACCATCACATACCTTTGCTGCTGTGTGTTTTGCTTTGCAGATGATGGATGTTACCTCAGCATCTGCAATGCCAGGGGACCAGCAGTCTGCTGGGATAGATATTTTGCACTCTGTGGGGGGGGGGGTGTTTGCACTGCACCTGTCAGGTTGTATGTTAGCAATATGTGTGTGTTTGGTATGTTGTTTGTAATATCTGTGTGATTCGGAGCATATCTGTGGATGCCCAACATGGTTCCTACCATCAGTTAGGTAAGCCTTGTGATTATCCTTAGTGTCCTGTACAATTTGTATCTTCATAGGTTCATGGGTTCATACTAGGCTACCACCCTAGGGCATTAGTAAGCCTAGCCAGAGTGTGCGTGTCTTTCGCCACCCCTTGCTATGTTTCTATTATGGCCATTTATGAATTTCTTTACTGTGCCTCTGTCTGGTCGTGACACAGTGAAGACCCCCAGTATACATGTACGATCATCCATCCACTTGGCAATATTCCTGTTGAGGGGTGTCAGTGAGGGGCTCTGCCTAACATGGATTGGGATCCTGTTTCTGGGTGTGGGGAGCCTCTGGGTTATGTATCTGTCCCTCCAGCACATCTTATTTCATTATGTGTTGAGGCTGACATCTGTCACTCTCACAGCTCCAATGGCTTTGATTTCCTGTGGTGGAGCATGTCCATTACTCCTGTGTTGGACATGGCCTTGTACAACAGACATAAAATGCCTCTGTGTAGGCGGTCTGTGACTGCATTCAGCTGGGGTGTCTACAGCCAGGCAGCATATGGCATATATTTCACACCCTTTATCCTCTTGGTGGGGTAACTATGAGGTCTTCCGAACCGCTGCAGGTGTCACGTCCGGTACATCCCATATGAGTCATTGTACTAGATTATGGGTCTGATAAAGGAACAGTACAGCGGCACAGTGACCTCTGTTGATGTAGATGGGAATCCTTTCCTGATACGGTGTCCAATATTGACAATCTTCCTAGCCACATTGGCATTGTGAGTGTCACATGACAGATTACTGTCGACTTGTGTCCCTAGGTCCCTGATTACTCCTTGCATACATAATGGTTTGCCACCTATGTGGTAATTTGTGTGTACCTTGTCTGGTATTTGGTGGGACATTCATACTGTCCAGTGTCTTCAGGATGTCTGGGTGGAGTTCTTGTGTGTGAGAGTGTGGTCTGTCACATGCTACAGACGGTACAGCAGTTTTGACTACACTTAGGTGCACATGGGTGGTCTCCGCTGCTTTGTGCATTGTCAGTTACCTGGCCGTATGGGTGTCTGTGCTGCATATGAATACTCACCCTCCTTTGATGGTTTGGTCCAGGTGTTGGGGCCATAATGCATGATATGTGGTATAACCTGGTAGTGCTGATGTGCTATCACTAGGCTTGCAGCAGGCTTCTGTCACTGCACAGACATTGATGTTCTCCATAATGGGAAGTGCCTCAGGGGCATGCATATTGCAGTTTACACATCTGGCATTGGTCAGCATTACCCTTATGTTTCTTACCACTTATGTTTTCTAGGGTGGTGGGTAGTCTTTTTGGCCTTGCCTACATATGGCTCTATGGAGGTGGCAAAGGCCTTAGCCAGTATCCAGATGCACAGGGGTAACAGGTGCAAGCCATCCCTGGAACAGCAGCATGGCTTGTCATGCTTGACATCTCAAGCAGAGAGATATTAGACTTTCTTGGACTGACAGCTGTAACTGTGCCAGCTGTTAAACATGATCATTCTGTGTTTGTACTGTGGCATCATTCTTGGTGAGGGTTGGTTGCTGCACACGGCCAGTGTCATACCAGCCTGGGGTACATACTCAGAGAGCTCATCCATGTCTCTTTTCATGTAGACCAGGGAGGTACATCTCAGGTCATTCACACCAGTATGGACATTGAGTGCATCATATTTATGATTGCTTTGGGGTGACCTGCGTACTTGTGTTATGTGGCATTTTGTGGCAGCCTACAGGCAGCTTACTCTACCCTTTCCCTTGTTCAGTCTGGTGAGTGGGACAGCAGTGTATCTGCCTATACAGACACCTATTACAAATGTATCAGGCATGTTGTTTCTCCTTCTGGCCTGTGACTGTTTGGCACACCAGCTTTGTGTACTATGCTTTGCATGTGCTATGTTTGGAGGTTGGGATTGCTTGTGATCTGCTTTGGAGGCTTCTGTTGGTGTGGTGTGTTTGTAATTAGGGCCTCCGGGAATGTTTTTATGTGTTTATGTGTTTGGTTTACAGTTGTGGTAGGTCTATGTGGGACTGGGTTTGTGGTGTATGTGGTTACCTTCTCCTCCTGACTAGTTTTGACAGTACTGAGTTGGGGGAGCTCAACCTCTGGTTTGGATACATGGTTGCATCTATCACATATATTTGTATTTATTGGGGGGAGTTGTGGTTGTCTGTGTACTTGGGACAGGTGTCACATTGCCTCTGGATTCACAGATTCTACTTGTTGTGGCTGGACTTAGTGGATTGTATGTGTGGACATATGTTATTGCCATACTACTGGTCAGTGATTACTTCCCTTTTTATGTTTGCTCTATCATGTGGTAGCTTCCTCATTCTCTTGCATGGTTTGGTAATGGCTGGAGTCCAGCATGCCAGATGCCTGCATGTATGGCATTGTGTGTTGTTGTTATTTGTGATTGCATACTCCAAGCATTCCTGGCTGTGTTCATGGAATGCCTGTATAACATGTTCTGCGGTGTGTCCCATATTCTGCACTTGCACAGGGCCTTTTGTGGATTCCACATCAGTTTGGAGGGCTGCAACCAATGCTTTACACATGTTTCTCACTGTGGTATTCTGGCCAGGGACTGGGGTTGGGATGTGTATATCCAGTGTGATTACTCTATGGTCTGGTCTTACCAGTGAAGGATACACTTGTCATCTTGCCATCCAGTACACATGTTGCTGATTATCACATCCAGTATGCTTACCCCTCTTGTGGGAGTGGTACGTTGTTCCTGGGCATTTTTGTTTATGGATTCTGGGAACTTTTCTCCGACTGTGTTGGTGCTAGTATAATGCTCCCGGTGTATGTCTGGGTATTTTCACTCAAGCAATATAATGTTGTTTTGGGGGTTTGATATATTCATGTATTCCAACATAGGCCAGGTGCAGTTCCTGGTATTAGGACAGTAGTCTGCAGCAGGCTATATACTGGGAGGCGGTTTTAGCCATTGGTATTTGACCATGGCTAATCCATGCTGCTTCTTGTTGTGGTACCAACATGGGGGTGTGGTTATCCTTGACATTTATTGCTAGTCACCCTCCTTTTGTAGCTTGTTCCATGTTTTGTGGCTGTACAGCACAGTATGAGGTGTGACCTGGTAGTGTTAGGGTGCTGATGTGAGCTTTGACCCAGTTCTCTATTACAGGACTGATATCTACATTCTCCATACTGTGTGCGTTTACACTGCACACATCTTGCTGTTTAGACTTCTGGCATTGGGTAGCATTACATCTAGGTTCCTATCCCTTGTGGTACCTATGAAGGTGGGTTTGTGTTTTGAGACTTACCTATTCAGGGCATGCTGTGGGTACTGACAGCCCTTGCCAGTATCCATGGGGCATGGAATGATAGGTGCACGCCACCCCTAGCAGGTGGTGCATCATGTCATGCTCCGCATGTCTTCCCAGCCTAAAACACATTGGCTCCCCTTTGACTAACTGCATTACTTCAGCCAGTTATTGCACTTGATCATCCCATCGTCATTTTGTGGCTTCATGCTTGGTGAGGGTGGATGTTAGTCAGGGTGCTCAGGTGTGCATATAGTACATGGTGTTACATTACTTAACACATGGCATTCATGCCTCAGGTGGTGCTGCAGGGCTGCCTCTGTCGGATGTGCATATTACACTTCCCTGTACATGTTTGTGAGCAGGTCATGTCATTTTAGGCATCCATGTTATTATTTGAGTGAGTCAGAGTGGGTATCATTCCCAGGGTTTCTACTGAGCCAGTGTATGTGCTATGCATTGCCTCTTTGCCAAGGCCAGGGCATACTGGGCACGCCTCCTTCTGCCTACTGGGGCAGGCTCAGGTTGTTCCTCCTCCGAGTCACGCTCTGCCTGTGATGGCCTTGGCAATGGTGGGGGGCGTTTTGGCCCAGCCCTATGCTGGTCCTGCTGCAGCTGTTTTCGCAAGATCATATTATGTAGCATAGCACATACCATGACAATTTGGGTACATGTAGTTGGTGTGTACTGCAAGGCTCCACCAGATGTGTCCAGACACCGGAACCGTGACTTGAGCAGCCCAAACACATGCTCTATTACATTACGTGTTTGTGCATGTGCCTCATTATAGCGTTCCTGTTCAGGTGTGTGTGCATTTCTGATGGGTGTCATCAGCCACGGCTCCAGTGCATAACCTGCATCCCCCACTAGGTGTCCGTGTGGGATGCCCCCATTGGCAAATGTCTGGTACAGCTGCGTCAAATGCCAGATGTGGGAATCATGGTAACTCCCAGGGCAGCCAGCACACACTTTCATTATTATGCCCTGGGCATCACACATGACCTGGCAGTTGATGGAGGGGAAGCCCTTGCGGTTAATGTAGGCCCTACCCCACTCACCGGCTGGTGCTTTGATGCGTATGTGCGTGCAGTCTATTGCACCTACTACCTCAGGGTATTCCGCTATTTGCTGGAAGAGACGCATATTGCTGGCCAATACCTCACGGGCTTTGGGGAAATATACATGATCACTGACATGTGCTGACATGGCATCCAGGAACTGGTGCAGTACCCTGGAGGCTGATGCCTGTGATATCCCCATCATATCGCCAGTTGGTCTCTGGAAGGTACCTGTTGCTAATATTCTTAGGCCAACACATACCTTGGTTTCCACTGAGATGGGTTCCCCTCTGTTGGTTCTGTGTGTGAGGCGTGGCCTACACAGCTCAACAATTTGCTGCAGGAGCTCTCTGTCCACTCTATAGTGCTCTACTATCTCCAGCTCATGTAACCCGTGGTAGGTGACCCTGGGCCTGTACACTCTTCTCCGTCTCCTCACTGTGGGTTGTCTGGCACCATCTGCATTGTCAGCACCCTCAGCAAGTCGCCTATGTCTCATTATGACAGCTATGGCAGCCCCTAACATTTCTGCTCTGAGTGAAGCTTTTTCAGTTTTCACTTCTGTTAGCTTACTCCTGTCTTGCAGTGTCTCTTAAGAGAAACATCCTGCACTACTGTTTGCAGAGTTTTAAATGCTGGGCTGGGCTACTATTCTGCCTGTGTAATTGCCTGCTTCTAATTGTTTTCACCTGCTAGCTTCAGCAGTTATCCCTGCTAGCTTCCTATTAATTCTGTTGCTTCCTTTTTCCTTTCTGTTTCCTCAGGGGGGAGCAACGTGCATACCAGCAGAAACATGCTCACAGTGGCTTACATGCGCGCACACGTGCTTACATGGTTCAGAATCTACTTATTTGGGTTAAAACGCGCACACACCCGCGCAAACACTGTTACACGTCTGCCAACAGCCTCCAACATGCTCAGCCTGCCCTACATGCGCGCACACCAGCGCAAACAGTGTTAAACATCTCCCAACACGCTCCCACATGCTCAGTCTGTCTTACACATGCGCACACTGCCCTACTCACGCTTCATGGCGCACACACGTGCACATGCACGCCCAGCAAGAAACTTTGGTGTAAGTAACAGTGTACACCTTCCATTTCTTGACTTTCCCTGACTTATCTTGTGGCACACCTCTTTCCATGATCTGTGTCTGTCATCTGTCATGTTACACTGACCTCCAATGAACTGCATTTCTTTCTACCATTCCCCCCTGTGATGTCACCTATCTCCTACTCTATTCCTCCCCTTATGTATCTCTTACACTACTCAGACTGTGCTCATTTGCTATGTGACTGTGAGATTCAGTATCCTAACCCTCATTTACATGAGATTGCCTACTAATGCTTAGTTACATGTCTTAGACTCAGCTTCCCCCCTTAGCAACCACTACACGGTGGCCATGTTGTTTTTGGTCTGCTGGTCCCTGCATTGTCATTCCATGTATTGCATGAAACCCACATTTGTGGGTTTATAACCTTCATTTTTATGTTTTATACAGCGCAGCCCGTTTGCGCGGGGCTGTGCTGGGTTTAAACATCGGCGATCACCGAAAAAAAAAAAATATATTTTTATTCTTTTTGCATTGGGTTACCTTGCCAATGGCCACATATTTGGCCATTGGCATGCTGCCTGAGACATATGCATCCTTTATTTGGAGCTGACATGGCTCCGTTGTGGAATTTGCAGAAACATACTCAGTTGTCAACTGAGTACATTTCTGCAGCTAAAACGTCTCTTACACGGGCTGGTTTCTGCTTCGTGGATCGCTAATATACCTCATTTGCATACCTTTCGGCTGCAGGTGAGGTATTTAGCATGTCCACGCCCAGTCCGTGTAAGAGACGTTTTAGCTGGTCTCTTACATGGAGTTTAGGGCTGTTCCTGGATCGCGAGGCTTGCATGGAGTGTTACACGTCTCTTACACTCCGTGCAAGCCTTCGTGAATCCTGCCCAATGTCTCACTGTATCCCACAATGTTGTATTTTCTTCCTAAGGATGGGTGCATCTTAAGCTAGCCCTAAATTTAATACTTCTTCTTCCTTCATTCACCATGCCATAATTTGCACAACAGTCTCTGTCATGCATTGCTTTGCTTTCAAATGCCTTCTTCCACCACATAGACAAACCTTTATCTGACCGGCATACCTCACAAAACAACTCTGTTTTTTGTAAACTTATTTTATTAAAACGTGCTTCAATATTGCATTTTCTTTCAATTTAACCTGACATTCCTATCTCTAGTTTACATCCTTAATTGATCCTTGATTTTGCACAAACCAGACTTAGTTTGTCAGGTAATTTCCTCCACTACCCATCATCATAGTCATTAGCATACTGTGGACTTGCCGTTAAAACTTGGTGCATCTATGTCTGACTTGCTGGAAGCAAACTTCCATTAATGATTACAATTTGACTGGTAGAATAGTGGCACTGTCCAACTATGATGTACTGACAAGCCCTTAAAAACTTTGAAACATGTCATGCCTGCAGCTAATAAGGTTTGGTTTTGTTGTCATACATGCCTTAATAGAGAGTTATAAAAATGAAAAGTCAGGAAGATTCAGAGTTTGGTTTTGTTGATCTAAATGCCTTAATAGAGAGTTATAAAAAATAAAAAGTCAGGGAGATTCAGAAGCCATGTGGCTGAAATACTTGTATGTGTTTAAGGGATGAGTTGCATATTTCTTATGGGCTTTTGTCAAAGGAAGTTTATGGTATTACACACAATGAACTCTCTGGTTTGCCAATGTTCTTGATATTTTTGCCTATGATTTCTCCTGAGTGACATAAAAGTATGGCAGATAGTGCAGAGGATTAAATGCTGAAATAGAAATGTACATCCCCTCTTATCATTTTGCAATTCTTTCTAATGCTGCTAAGTACACTGTACGCAGTGCATTTCATTTATTGTAATAAACTTTATTGACAAACTAGCAAACAACAGATATAAAAGAGGGAAATGAGATTGTACAGTAATTAATTAATTAAACAAAGAATGTGACATCACAGAGGATATTCAGAAGCAAATATTGCAGTGCTTTATGCATAATAGCTTGGTGAGAAGTAATACATAGGAGGGAAGAAAGGGACACACATAGCATGAACATGCCACCAAGAAAATAACATGGCATCCATTGTATGTAATTGACCATATAATGACATTCAGTGACATAGGAGGCATTGTGTATATAAATGATGACTTAAAATATGGCTGAGTGATTCCAAAACAGATACAAATAGTGAGGAGCCGCAGCAATCCTCTGATGATTTCTCAGAGAACAGAATTTCTTTCCACATTAAGATGGTAGGAGTGGTAGCAGTACTAACTGAACAGCATTTGATAGTGGGCACTTTTGAAGACAATGACCATAACATTTTTAATTCCATGAAGGTGTTTTGCACTGAGGCGCTAGAATTAAAACTGTTTTCTTAAAACTTTTCCAGAAGTTGTGCTTCATTCGGATCTTGGTTGCTTATTTTCAAGTGTGATTTTGTAGTTGTGGTATAAATGACCATAACATTGCTCACAGATGCCAAACATATTGTAGGTGTGTCCATCATGACACAGACATAGTTGACTGGTACTGTATGGATAGAGATACTATATGGTAGCTTGTAGACATGTGCCATCATCACATACATACATACATACAAATATTTCAAGCATGGGCATTAATGCCCTTCTAGCCTGCCAATATACCAAAACACTTGTTCCTATAATAAGTGTCCAGGCTGTTCTTAAAACCATCTAAACTAGTACTTGCTTTAATGTAATTTGGTAGCCAGGTCCATGTATCAGCTACTCTCTCAGGGAACCAATTAGTGCACTTCTCATTCCAATAGAATATTCTACATAGGTTGTCTGATGATTCTCAAGTACTTTTTGGTTACCCCAAATATTCCCAGAGATAGTTGTCTCTAAATGCCCTATATACCTGAATAAGATCTCCTCTTAGATATCTATAAGAGACACAAGTTCAGATATTTTGTCTTTTATAATAACTTAAATTTTCACATCCATGGATGCCCTTGGTATATTTCCTCTGTAGTCTTTTCAGTTTACTCATGCTTCTTTTCTTATAAGGTTTCCATGTTGTTATTACATACTCAAGTTTGGGTCTAATGTAACTAACAAACATTGACTTCATCATTTCTGATTTCCTAGACTGTATAAATCTTTTTATACAACTTGTAGTTCTATAACTGTCATTAACCAATTGGATGGTATGATTAGCAAAACTTACAGCTAGGTCTACTCATATATCCAGGTCCTTAAATGAGGCTACAGTGTCAATCACTGTGTGCTGTATTAAACATTCACCTTTCAATTTATGTCTCCCAAATCTCATATGCTTAGTTTTTGATGTATTTATCAGCATATTATTCTCCTGTGCCCAAATGGTCAATTTAGTCAAGTTATTTTGCAGACATGCCTTTTCTGTAACACATTTAATCAGTTTACCCAATTTCAGGTCATCTGCATATAGACTGTAGAACATCTCAGATGAAAAAGTTAGATCTAAAAGCGAGAATCTAAACAAGTAAGGGCCTAGGACAGACCACTGTGAGGCATCCTGACTGTAACCAAGACTTTTACCTGTGCAGTTGCTGTATGATACTTCTAATGTGCTATTTGTAAGCCATGCAGCTATCCATCTCATCAAGAGTTCATTGATACATAGTTGTTCTAATTTATTGATCAGTGTTTTGTGTATGACCCTGTCAAATGTTGAAGTTAAATATATATAAATTATACAATGACTGTCCATTAATATTCAAAAATGTGCATGCTGATTGGACAGCCGAACCAGCATGCCTGTTGTAAATCCGAGAATATACTAATGGAAAAAGGTCCGGTCTCCCGGACTTTTTCCATTAGTATGTCTCCTGATTTTTTTTTTTTTTTTTGCTCTGCAAAGGTAGCAACAGAGAAAGGAAGATCTCCATTGCATTTTTTTAAGATATCTCGCTATGTTATATGAGTTGAAGAATTTCTATAACAGTGGCATATGGATAGATTCTCAAAGCTTACCCTACCTGGGAGGAGGAGAAGAAAGGATAAGGATCCAGGAGCCCCTGTTGAATAGTCCTAATAAAGCCTGCTCTGGAACTTGAGAAAGAATCCAGTCTGTAGTGCTTTGTAATGTTGTGAACAGAGGACCAGGTTTCTGCTTATAGAAAGCTTGCAGTTCAGAGTCTCTTCCTGCAGATATCAGAGCAATAAGCAAAATAGTTTTTCAAGTGAGGAACCTCAAATATGCCTGAAAGGCAGGTTCAAAAGGAGAGAATATCAATTTTTTCAAGAACAAAATTTAGATCCAAAGGAGGAGGAATTTGCTTTTGAGGGGGTCTGAAATTCAACATTCCTTTCATAAATTGTTTGATCACAAGAAGAGATAAAAGAGGGGGATCCATGGATAGACAAGCTGAGATGGCTGCAAGATGCACCTTGATAGATGCATAAGATAAGCCATTTCTGAGTAGCTCACACAAATATTTTAAAAGCAGAGGTGTGAACACCACACTGTGTCCTCTCATATTGGTTAGACACCACCTAGAAACCTCTTCCAATTGTAAATGCAAGATTTTCTAGTTGCAAGTTTTCTTGCCTCCTTCAATACCTGCTGCACATCCTCATGGAAGAAGTGCCTAAGAGGCATCAAGATAGAAATATCCAGGCTATCAGGAACAATTGCTCTAAGTTGGAGTGTACCAGTGACCACTGATACTGTGTGAGCAGATCCAGAAAAGATGCTTGTGGTAATTGCCCTTTCACCAATTCTAAGGGAGAACCATCTGGGCCCAAAGGGGGTCATCAGCTTTGGTAATGTTTTCTCTATCTTCAGAAGTACTTTGGGTATGGGTGGAAAAGGTAGAAATGCCTAAAGGAATAATTCCTGTCCAAGAGAATGAGAATACGTCTGTCCCTCAAGCATGGGTGGAAGGATGTCTCAAAAATAATTTTTCCAACTGTCTTTTGTGAAAGGAGGTGATCAGAACTATTTAAAGCATTCCCCTCATCTGGACCAAATACAGGCAGACATATGTCCTAAGTTTCCTCTCATGAGGGTCTGACCAGGATTCGCTTAGTCTGTATGCCAGTAGGTTTTACTCTAATGGTATGTATGAGGCCTGAAGCATCAAAGAATGCTATAAGACTAGCTCCCAGGCCATAACTGCCATCCAGCAAAGAGGGAATAATTTTGTACTACCTTGTTTGTTCAGGAACAACATGACTATAGTGTTTTCTGTGACCAATGAAATGGGACCTGGAAACCATTAAGTGGTGAAGAACTTTTAAGGTCTGAATCACTGCTAATGTTTCTTTGATGTTTATGTACTTTGTAAGGTCTGAAGGACCCCGTTTGACTTGCTGTAGAGCTCCCCTGGGCACTGCTCCCTATGAAAATCTGACAAGTCCATCTGGACTAATTGAACTTGGGTCTAGAGAGAGAAGAGCAGGTCTGGATAGAGAGGCATCTGATCCCTCCACCACTGTAACTCTCATTTCTCAAAGTCCAGTACTGGTACGTGAAACTCCAAGGGAACAAGGTGCTAGGTCCAATGATATTTTTAAGTACCATTGAATCTTTCTCATGTGGAGTCTGGCCAGTGTTGTCATGAGAATCATAGATGCCATGAGGCCTAGAATTTTGAGAAACTCTCCTGAGGAGGCAACATCTTAAAGAGAGAAATCCCTGAAAATGTTCTGAACAGTCAAGACTTTGTCTTCCAGGTAGAAAGGCCATACTTTTTTCTGTGTCCATCATACAACCAAGAAACACAATTCTTTGTGAGGATCTGAGGTAGGACTTTTTAGGTTTAACTTGAAGTTGGGAGCAATTGTAATGTGATAATAAGCATCTTTCAGATATAAAGTCACTATGAAACAGTGGCCTGTGAAAATGGTTGGCCTATCTACAGAGTAAACATTTTGAATTTGAGTACTTTTAGAAAGGTATGTAGGTACAACAAATCTAAAACTAGTCTCCACTATAGCTTCTTTTAGGATACCAAAAAGATTCTGGTGTAAAGTCCTTTTCCTTTTTGTGGTGCAGCAATCTGGTCTAGAATCCCTGCTTGCAACTTGTGAAGAAATTGGAGAGAACAGATGTGTCTGGTCTGGTGTTTGTGGGGGAGTTCACTGAATGGAGGAGGATTTGCTGTCCACTAGTAAGAGTATCCTCACTGAATTATTGTTAACACCCACTTGTTGAGGCTATTTGTGTCCAGGCTGCTGAGTTGAGTGAACTCCTAGGGGAAGGGGAAGAGGGGTGGAACAGAATGCCCAGAGTGTTAGCATAGTCATACTTTAGCAGGAAATTATCTTTTTTGGGAAAGAACCCCCTTTTATTTAGTTTGGAAGTGTTATCCTCCTGCCAGTTCCTCTTGGTACTCTGACCCTTGTTAGGCTGGGATTTTTGTTGGTTCTGCCCTTTGAAGTTGGACATCTTGCCATGGGAGAACCTGGAAATATGAAACATTCTACATACCCCATGCATCTGTTTACCTTTATCATCCCACTGTTTGAGAATCTGGGCAGCTAACACAAATCCATGACTTAAAGGAGCATTCAAAATCTAATTTTTAAATCCTCAGAAAACTTCTGGTTATGTAACCAAGCATACCTTCTTAATACAACAGAAGTGGCTGCATTTCTAGAAATAGTGTCTGTACCTTTCATTCATATGGCACTTAAGTTCAGATGGCAATAAATTTCCACATGAAGTCCTCATAATTTAAAATTCTAAAGACTAAATTACTAAACTGGGGCCAGAGCCAAGGCTCTCTTCTTAGAGTTGGCATCTAGAGTAACTGCAGCTGGATCAGCTGACAATGGAACAAAGAGAACTGCAAGATTAGACCACATCTTATATTCCCTGTATTTCCTCAAAGTCTTTTTACGAACTAATTCACTAGCCAAAGCTACTAAAATCCCTGTTCTTGAACTAGATGTCAGTAAGTATTTTAAATTTGCAAGGCTAGATGTCTTTCTGATCTCTATGGGGGGATGGTTCCACAATTTTGCAGCCCTATGGTGAAAGAAACTATTCCTCTAGTTGGAGTTAAAAACAAACAAAAAAGCTGTTAGTTCACATACCCTGACAAAAATTCAGGAAATTCAAGACCCAAGGTGGCTGATTGTGCAACACTTATTTATTTCTGTATAAGAATGAGATCTCCTCCAACCAATCTACAATGTATAGAGAGCAGAGATAGCTGTACCAATCTGTTTCCGTAACTTCGCTGTTTTACTCTGTCATTCTGTTTGGTAAGAGCTGTTTGAATTTTTTCAGTGTAGATTATTGGGAATAACTGTAAACACAATCAGCTGCACAGTGTCTACTGTGTAGTCTTACAACAAAACTCTTCTGTGATGACTATAGATACTATGTAGAATGTCTCTAATCATAGCATACCACTTCCTTATTATAAATCTAGGATTATCCTCATATTTCATACTGCATTCCACCACCAGGCCTAGATCCCTGATTTTAATCTTACTACTTATAATAACATTATCCAAGACAGAAGGGAAGCATGGATTGTTTGAACCAAAGTGCAACACATCGGTTCTGCTTGCATTAAAAATCATATGCTTGTTTCATGCCCATAGGTGCAGGGTTGTTTGGAAACCCTGTAAAATTGCCTGGCCATTCATGGAATTGATAATTGCCCAAGTTTTGGCATCATCAGCAAACCTACTAACCAGTGCCTTACTTTGGGATAGAAATTCAGACATGATCAGATTAAACAACAATGATCCAAGCACAGTATCCTGGGAAACCCCTGCCATAATCCCCCTTTCCTTTGATAAAATATTCTCAATTTTTATCTTAAATGGTCTTTTGGTCAATCATCAACTCAGTTTATGATATGTTGATTGAATCCAAGATTAGACAAGACAGCATTAATTTTTAAATGGGAAACATATTTGAATACCTTGGCTAGATCCAAGTAGATTGCATCAAATTAAAAACCCACATCATCTGATTCCAATTGTATTCAGATTGATCAGACAAGATCTACTTTCAGTAAATCCATGTTGAAAAATGTCCAGAGTAGAGCATGCTTCGTCATACACTCCTTCAAAACATTTGGCAATGACACTTGTAACATTAATGGGGTAATAACTCTCTAATGTATGGGTATCTGCAGGCCTAAAAATAAAAAGAACAATGGCTGTTTCCCATATGTATAGAATAAATCCCTCCTGCAGTCCAAACTGGTATGACTAGCATAGACAAGATAATAATGAGTCAGATATTTTAGACCTAAAATACACATTAAGACTACCTGTTTCTGCTGACAATGTGCAACTGTTGCCCCATCATGAATAAATTCAGAGAAATGTTTGATGTTACTTCATAATTTCCTGATGTAAATAAAAAAAAGATTTATCATTTTTCTTAGCTTCTGATGTCAGTCAAGTTCATGGGAAATACTTTTGATGTTGACCTTGACTTGTGGGTCTTTCATTTTGCTGTAAATTCTGATGAACCTTTACCTTGTATTATAAAGTTTATTTATGCATGTTGACCACCAGGCTAGTTTGCTCTTACCTTTCCCATTTTGTTTAGTTTTGGTACGGACCGATAGATTTATAGTTTTCTAGGTAGGAGATGAACTCCTTTTGGGGGCTAAGAGTTATATTTAAACTTTGGGATTTCATCATAGAATAGCAGAAAATGTCTACATTTGAAGCCTTTGAATAGTGTGATATTTGCTTCTGCTGGTTTAGGGATTTTGAATTAGAAAGTTATAAATTACCTTTAGCTGAAGTGGCAACCTCTTTCATATCAAGTAGTGCATGGCCTTCATTCAAGCATGGTAATGCTATTACTGCAGTTAGCTTTTCTGCTTGACACTTTACTTTGCTCCTATTTATGATTAAATACTCACCCAATGAATGACCCTATGGAAAGGAAATCATTCATTAACTACTGATCTCGCCCACATATATACTCTAGATGTATGCATAATGGACATTTGCTGTGTACTTGCTATATGTACTAGGCTGATGAGTATATTCTAGGCAAGCAGTCCCAAATATCACTGAGAAACCTAGCCATGTAAGCCCAAGAAACATTGCATGAGTTAAGTTCCACAACTGGGGAGCGCTATCCTATGTTCCCCTGGAGTGAATATACAACCCCCCCCCCCAATTATTCAGAATAGTTCTGAATGGTGCCATTGAGTTGCATTGCTTGACACATAGTAGACATTTATTCCATACGTAGGGGTTTTATTGTGCTGGACAATAGTCTTCCAGCATTTTCTTTTCACGTAACAGTGAAGGTTAAGATCTTTTGTGCAGATAGCAGGAATAACAGTGACAGAGTAAATTCACCCAAAACACTCCACTAATAACAGAAAACCTGTGCGAAGAGAGTCCACAAAACACGGGCGAAGGTCAATCCACTTTATTCACCATAAAACACAGTCTTTTGTACAGATATTTATGATGCTGTTTGTTTCGTGCACCTGTAAAATATCATGTCTTTTATGACTCAGAAGAAAAGATCTAGATCAACCAGAAGGAGCTTGTATGAAAGAGAATGTAGTGAGAGTGTGTTGAATCTATTATTTTAACTTATTGACTGTAAAACCAGTAATTTCTTGGCCAGAAATGGGTGGGGAGAGTGCTATGTGTTCATGAATGTTCCGGACATAGCTGAAGAAAAAAACCTTGTGATTGTCTTTAGCCTGGGAGGCTATCCTGACCTCAGACTTGGCCTTTGTTGGGCTTAACCAGACCTCTTAGTTTCTTATTTAATTGTATAAGAAACCAATTGCCTTTAAGAGAGTTGCTCTTTCTGATTTTGACCATAAGTTTTCTTCTTTTATTTTATTATATACTCTGTTTAGGTGAGGATTCTACCAGTGGGTGTATTTTTAGTGTTTGTTTTGGGTTTATTTCTTGTAAGTACAGCAGCCTCTATACAGCAATTCACATGTTTGTGCAGGGACTCTATAAATAATTCTGCATAGATAGTTGTGTCTAGGGGTTAGGGGAGCCTTGAATTTTGGCAAACTGTCACTTAATAGGATACATTTTGCCTTTGAATAGTTCCTCTGTGTTTCTTGTTTAGCTGGATTTTCTTGGTTGATTTTTATTTCAAATGAGACAGCTTTGTGATCCAATCTCATTAGTGAAGATGTTGTAGATCAGATTGTGTGATGTACCTTTAAGAGCTATTCCACTCTATGGGCACATACATATAAGTACTGAGCACATGCACGCAAGGATGCCATTTTGAGCGAGCAGCCAGAGTGAAAGCATGTATGTGTGTAGCAGTCAGTCAGTTTGTTTAATGTTCTAATCATCCATCCTGATATGGTTGTGTGTAATAAACTACTTAAATGAACACCCAGCCTCGTTGTCTTATTTGAATACACAAGACGAGCAACATGGTGTCAGAATGTGATCTGAAGTGAAACTTCTTCAAGACCATGAGGCAAACAGCAACTGTGGGAAGAATATATTCTATTATCCTACTGAATAAAGAAGGGGATTTTAAAGTGTATAATTTTTCTATGTGCAATGTAGACCAAGACCTAGTGGAATTGCTAGCAAAGGGCTTCTCCTTTGTACCTGATCAAAAGTTGGATCTAGCAAAAACTATTTTGGACTTAAAGTGTTATGTCCGAAAGTTAAATTTAAAGCTACTGTTTAGTAGTGAGCCTCTTGGGGAGGTATCACTTTTTAAGTTACCTAGCACATTTAACCCCCCACTACACCCTAATCTGAATATATTTGAAAATGTTTGTGAATTGGACTTTAGATATCTGTTTCATGGATTAAAGTGGTTTGATTCTCACAGTAATATATCATACGAACAAACAAAAGCATTAAATAACCTTCGAGAATTATCAGTAAGGGTGATGAAACCTGATAAGGGGGGTGGGGTAGCCATTTTTGATAACTCTGAATATGTAGACAGAATGCTATTAATTTTAGACTCTGACGCATACATAAAAGCCTCCTACAGTGAAATGATGGGGGCTTACAATAGAATCAGAGGTTATTTTCGAGACTTACTTATTGATGGGTTAATAGATACTGACATTTTTAACTTTATCAATATTTTATTACCTAAAGTACCTGTCATGTTTGGGTGCCCAAAACTACACAAAAACATCTTGAATCCACCCATGCGGGCATTAATTGATGGTAGGTGTAGCATCACCCACCCATGTGCTAGAGTAATTGATGGCATTATCTCAAAATATTTAAAACAAATATCCGAGATCTGTAAGGATTCCTGGACCTTCTTAGAGTCAATTAACAATATTACATTTGAATCTGCATTAAATTTTTTGACTATAGATGTAATCAATCTTTATACATCGATTCCACACCAGGAAGCAATTGAATGGAGTGAATTGATGTTGGAAGGCCTGGGAGCCACAAAAAATGAGATCTCGTTGGTTTCACAACTTTTGGATATTGTTTTAACATCAAACTTTTTCCTGTTTAATAACCAATATTACCTGCAGAAAAAAGGTATAGCTATGGGGTCGCCATGTGGGGGGAGCGTGGCGAACCTAGTAGTTGCTTACTGGGAAAAGGTCATTTTGAAAAATAATCCCTTATTTAAAAATGTTAAATATTACACACGGTTTTTAGACGATGTGTTTATTCTAATTAAGGGTAGTGAAAGTGAAGCAGTTGAACTAGTTGAATCTATGAACAACTCTAGCACATTTGTAAAATTTACTTATAAGTTTTCCAGCAATGTTATTGACTATTTAGATGTTGAATTAACAAAGGATGTGGAAAATGGTTGTTTTTTGACTTCTATATATAGGAAGCCAACTTACTGCAACGCTTTTTTGCACTACACTAGTAACCACCCGGCTAAACAAAAAAGATCTATTGTCAAAGGACAATTAGTTAGAGCCGTACATATGTGTAGTACCATTGAAACATTCAGGTCTGAGTGTTCTTTTCTAAAAGAACTGTTCATAAATAGAGGGTACCCAAAACATTTAATAGAGGAACTAATTTATGAGGTTTCTATGAAAAGGAATACAGGATTTTATCAGCCTTTGTTAAGGTGTAAACATCAAATCCCAAATATTGAAGTTAGTGAATCTATGGATCCACCCTTAGAAAATGGATTAGAACAAAACAGTACTGGTACAACAATTTGTAGTCAAAACCACTTCAGGACAAGTCTTGTTTTAACATTTAATAGACATATTGGCGATGTATGGAATATCATAAAGAAAAACTGGTATTTTATTTTTAATAACCCTGGGTTGCTTCAAAAACTGGGACCTCAACCGTCTGTAGTGTTTAAAAGGGGTAGAAATTTAAAAGAACTATTACAGAGATCTGGACCATGTAAATTTTCCAACAGACAACCTGGCACAGTTATGTGCGGGTTTTGTAATAGATGCAATTGCTTGAAAGTTGGTAGCTCATTCACAATCAGAGATAAAAAATATACCATTAATTCAAGAATTAATTGCACCACAAAATCTGTGATATATATTGCTTTTTGCACCTGCTGCCCTTGTTTTTATATCGGGAAGACCGATCGCAAATTAAGTGATCGAATATATCAACATCTTTATGCGATAAACAACAAAAAGATGGACAATGCTTTGTCCAAACATGTTATACAAAATATTGGACATAGTTTCCAATTTATGGGCATTGAGCAGGTTTTAACTGGAGCAAGGGGTGGACCTCAAACTCTGTTACTTGAAATGAGAGAGTTAGAGTGGCAGATTGGATTAGATGCCTTCACTTATCCAGGATTAAATGAATCCTGTAACATCTCAGTGATTCTTAAATATAAAAGTTATATGAGATAATTGGAAGGATATTTATATCCAGGTGCATATATATAAAAATAGATTCAGTATGATCCATACACTGGGAATCATATATATATAGGCATAGAGTGAAAATAAATAAACTCTACTTTAAAAATTTTTGATTTTTTATCTTATTTTATACATATATTTTTAATTTATACAATGAAACTGTTGATTAATAAATTTGTATAGTAATAAAACATTATAAATGTGGGATGATGGAACTGTTAGTAAAAGTATGAAGTGTCATCTTTTGAAAGAAATGATGTCTTCACCCACCCTGTTTTAATTTTACGGTGGGTTGGTGGTTTGAAAATAAAAGGAAATGACATCATGACTTAATGAATATAAAAGGAATTGTTAACTAATTAATTTGTATTAGCTGAGGAAGCTTCTGCAATCGCGGGAGCGAAAACGTGATTCCTGAAATAAAGAACGTTATTTTACTTGTCCTGCTTGGTTCCAGAGATCGTGTTTTTTACGTGGGAAGAATATACAGAAGTGAATCCTCCTATGCTCCAACGACTTACAAACAGGTCAGAAAGACAAATCCAGGTACTAAACCTCTTTAAATGATTTTTTATTCGATGAATATAAAACAAAGCATTCAAAATGTTCAAAACAACTTTCTAATTAAACAAAATGTTCAAAACTATGATATATTTCTAAAAATACGCAAAATGCTTACAAAACTGTTTGAAATAACTTCAAAATTGTATAAAATGCATAAAATGGGAAAACAACCTTATTTTTTTGCTATGTTCTTCTTTTTTGTATTTACTAAAGCTATTTGAAATATCTGAAGTGTACACAGTGTTCTTCAGTGTGTGCAGTATTGCAGTACAGTTATTTCACAAAATACAGTCATTTCAAAGGGACTGTTGTGCAGTTGAATATTTCTTAGAGTACTTGGTGTGTGTGTGTGTGTGTGTGTGTGTGTGTGTGTGTGTGCATTTGAACATAATTACAAGAGTATTTTGTTGGCATGGCAGAAAGATTTTGCAGACCTGCTCCAGTTGTATTTGATAATAATGTTGCTGAAAACTGGAGAGTGTTTGAGCAAGAGTACAAAATTTTCATACAGGCTGCTTTTTCTGATAAAGATATACATACAAAGGGATTTATTCTGCTTAATTTAGATGGATCAGAAGCCACTGAAATGGAGCATTCATTTGTGTATGCCCCAGCTGTGTATGCAGTGGAGGGGAAGACAGCCATATTACGATACCGGCTGAAACGTGGGAAGACCCTGAGTGCTTAAAATGTAAATTTAGAGAAATGTGTAACCCTCATATGAATATTACAATGGAAAGACACATATTTTACACAAGAGATAAAAAGCCTGGTGAAACTTTTGCAGAATAAATAACTGACTTGAGAAACAAGGCAAAAACGTGCATTTTTGGTGATTTATGAGATGAGTTGATAAAAGACAGGCTTGTGTGTGGTATCAAAGATGATACGGTGAGAACGATTTTGTTTTTAGACAGTGATTTAACTTTGAATAAGGCCATAGAGATTTGTCAGATATATGAGGTCACAGTAAAGCACACAAATATGCTTACAAATGATAAAAGCATGCTTGCAGTGCCTTCCAGTACTAATGTTGATAGTATGCAGCATGAGGTTAAAATATACATGCCTAAGGATGCGGCCCCACCCTGATCCTTTCTAGCAAAATCCAGGACAGCTCCACTATAATCCATAGCATGCTCGGCGAAGCAGAGGGGTGACTCAGCAAAACCTGTAGCAATCCTCATAGTCAATTTTCGTAATTGTAGAGGTAATCATGATCCCAAATTGCTTAGCTTTTGATCAGCAGTACCACACATGTAAAAAGTGGAATAATTTTAAAAGGTTCTATTAATCAAAAGAGGCACATTCTTTTATTAAAAGGCAGCATTCAAAGAAGCAAGTTGCTCAAGTAGAAAGCTGCGAGCCTACGTTTTCTGTTGATGGTGTGTCAATGCTTGGTGAAACAGTCAATGCAGTAGATTTGTGGGCAAAGAATGAAGTATTTTGTACTGTTCTGATTAATGGGAGTCTTGTACAGCTCAAAGTTGATACTAGTTCAAAGTGCAATGTTATGTCAGCAGAAATGTTTGCCAAAGTAAAAGCTAGTGAGAAGCATAATCTGACAAAGTATGTGAATCTTGTTGCTTATGGTGGCGAATAAATCCAAACCAAAGGCTCTGTAGTGCTTTCATGTTACTCTGCTGGGAACAGCTATGATTTGCAATTTTACATAGTCAAGAGAAACATGTAGCCATTGTTAGGCCTTCAGAGACAGTTTGAAAATTAGACTGCTTTCATTTAATGCAGAAGTCCACCATGTAAGCACATGTAACAATGAAAATTTTGCAGACTATTTTTTCTTACTATGCTGATTTCTTCAAAGACAAGTTTGGCAAACTCCCAGTTGTGCAGTCCATGAGGTTAGACCACGAGGTAAGCCCAGTTATCAGACCAGCACAGAAAGTTCCAGTAGCCATGCAGGGCACAGTCAAAGCTGAGCTAAACAGAATGATGCACCTAGGAGTAATTTGTCCAATAGAAAAACCAACTGAATGGGTATCCTCCATGGTGGTAGCTCACAAGAAAAGCTCAGATGACATTAGAATATGTACTGATCTAAGAGATTTGAATAAAGCACTAAAACAACCTCATCATCCAATGCATACAGTCAAAGAAGTTGCTGCTCTTATGCCAAATGCTACTGTTTTTTTCTGTCTTAGATGCAATAAAGTTTGTTTTGGCAATGTTTGTTTGACCAAAAATCTTCATTGCTAACCACTTTCAGTACACCATTTTGAAGGTACAAATTTTTGTGAATGACATTTGGGGTAACTTCTGCCAGTGAAGTCTTTCAACGTGGATGGAGCAAATTTTTTCTGGCTATCGATGTGCTATTATAGTAGAAGATATTTTTGTAGAGGCAATGGTGAACTCGAACATAGAAACCTCAGGAAAGTTCTAGAACATGTTTGTGAAGTGAATCTTGAGCTAAATCCTCAGAAATGCAAATTCAGGTTACAAGAAGTTACTTATATGGGTCATTTGTTTACCAGTTCAGGCTTACGACCAGATCCTTCCAAGCAAACTGCGATTCTTGAGATGCCAGCGCCATTGGATGTGACTTCCTTACAACATTTTCTTGGCATGGTCAACTATTTGGGCAAGTTCCTCCCAGATCTGAGTGACCTTTCAGCACCACTAAGAGAACTGGCATGAAAAAATGTAACTTGGTCCTGGTTGGAACAACACCAAAGAGCATTCAATGTCCTGAAACAGAGAATGGCCAGTCCACCCACTTTAAGATATTATGATGTTCAAAAACTTGTAACTCTTGTGATGCTTAGAAATTTGGTTCTTAGTGCAGTCATTCTTCAAGAGGGTACGAATCTAAAACCGAGATGCAGTATGCTCAGATAGAGAAAGAGCTCTTGGCAATTATGTTTGTATGTTCGAAGTTCCATGATTATATTTATGTTCATCCTGTTCAAATTAAGACAGACCACCAACCTTTAGTCACTATTTTAAGAAAGCCTATGCACACATCTCCTGTGAGATTATAACACATGATGCTGAAGTTGCAAAAGTACAGTTTTCATTTGGTTAATACAAAAGGCAACCTTCTTTGTCTTGCTGATACTTTATCCAGATCACCAAGAAACACCACTGAACAACATGAAAATGTGAAACCTGACTTTAATGTCATGCAAGTGAGAAACTTTTCTTAAACATGTCTTGATGAGCTTATAACTCACATAGCTTCAGATTCAGTTCTCCAGGCGCTCAACCACTTTATTAGTCAAGGGTGGCCATCCAAGCAATCTTGTTTACCACCAGATATCCAGCAGTATTTTCCTTTCAGAGATGGGATTTTGATGGAAGATGGTATTGTCATGAAGGGTCCACAAGTTGTTGAGTCTTTCGGCTTTTCCCGGTTAGGGGTCGCCACAGCGGAACTCCGGTCCGCTAATAATTGGCAGTAGATGTTTACGTGCCAAGTTGCCAGCTCTGACGCACAACCTTCAACAAAGGTACGCCCAGTCACGCATATCTCCACGCAGAAGACGCTCTAGCTGAGAATCGAATGGGACAATGTCGTACTGTGAGGCGACAACGCTACCGCAGCACCACCACCGCAGTTCATGAAGGGTCCACAAGTGATTGTTCCAAAATCCTCGCAACAAGAGTATATTAAAATTTTGCATCATGGCCACCCAGGAACTGATTCTACCAAACGAAGGGTGAGAGGACTGTATTTTGGTCTTCGGTGTCAAAAGATATTGAGGAAGAAATTTCAGTGTGTTCTGTTTGTGATAGTACTAAGCCACATCAGCAAAAAGAATCACTTCAACTAAGCCAGATTCCTGAACTACCTTGGTTGACAGTAACTACAGATATTTTCAGAGGGGATGGTCAACATTACTTGGTGTTAGTAGACTCTTATTCAAATTGGTTCGATATTGACCTACTTCTTAATCTGATATCCAATATTGCCATTATGAAGTTGGAGAGACATTTTTCGGTCCATGGTAGTCTGCACAAAGTTATTTCTTCAATGGTGCACGGTTTACAAGTCAGCAGTTTAAACTTGCTGAAACATGGGACAAGTAGTCCTGAATACTCACAACTGAATGGCCTGGCTGAATGAGCAGTTCAAAGTGCAAAACAGCTGTCAGAAAAGTATAAACATGACAATACTGATGTTTTTCTTAATCTGCTTAATCTCAGAAACATACCTCGTGACAATCTTATTGGATCACCTGCCCATAGATTAATGTTGAGACAAACAAGAACCACACTGCCAATCAATAAGAATTTATTGATTCCAAGTGCTATAAACAACAAAGCAGTAAAACCTCAACTCCTAAAGAATCGTTTGTCCCAAAAATTCTACTATGATAAAACCAGAAAGCCTCTGAATCCGTTAAAAATAGGTAAGATAGTGAGAATGCAGACAGCAAAAGGATTTGACTGAATAGAAATTGTGAAACATTTGTGTGAAGAACCAACATCATACATCACTGAGTTGCAAGGCATGGAATTCAGGTGGAATCAGAAACATTTATTGCCGGTGTCCAAGCCAGTGTTACAGCGTCCTGTCTGTAATAGACACTCTAATTCTCAGAGTGATTCATCCAATGTTCCTATTCCAGAGAACATTTCATCATCTATTCCTGTTCCTGAAAGTATCCCTGAAAATCCTGAAGAAGAACGTTCCCCAATGACTGTCACTGTTGCTAAACCCAGCTCTAATTAATACATTACAAAGTCAGGTCATATCTCAAGACCTAATCCTAAATGCACAGCAACCTGGACATAATTGTTATTGTTTGTATATATTTGAATAATCTGCATGCTCATCTAATTGCCATTCTTTCATTGCAGAACAGAATAGTCAAAGAGGGAGGATGTAGATAAGAGTGTGTGTTGTACCTTTAAGAGCTATTCCAGTCTATGGGCATGTGCATATAAGTACTAAGCACGTGCAAGCAAGAGTGCCATTTTGAGTGAGCAGCCAGAGTGAAAGCATGTATGTGTGTAGCAGTCAGTCTGTTAGTTAGTTCATTTAAGTTTAATGTTCCAGTCATCCATCCTGATATGTTTGTAATAAACTACTTAAAGGGGATCCAGTATATGCCTGAGAAGACATGGTCGTCAGGTCATGATGCTTTGACAGAGACAGCCTGCACCTGTTGCCCCTGGGATTCCAGATACTGGCTAAGGCTCTTGCCACCCCTATAGTGCCTTTTTTAGGCAAGGTTCAAAAGACAAACCCACCACTGTAACAGTTACAGGCAAGCAACAACTGAGGGTAATGCTACTCAATGCTAGAAGTCTAAACCTTGAAATGCATTCACTCAAGGCACTCCTTAAAATGGAGAACATCGATATCTGTGCAGTGACTGAAACCTGGTACAAGCCTCCATAGAACACCCCTGCATTACCAGGATATAACTTATATCATATATTTTGGACATCTACCCAGGACTGGAACAATAAGGGTGGAGGTGTGTTCCCATTCATTAAAGATATCCACACCTCCAAGATAGTTGCACAACATAATGCATCTGAAATTATTCAGGTGCAACTAACTCTGGGCAAAACCGCAATCCATATTGTAGCTTGCTACAGATCCCCCTACCTGCCCCAGGCTTCCCACTCCTCTTTTCTTGATATACTGGAAAATATTAGGGTTCAACCAAACACCCTAATAATGGGCAATTTCAACTACCTCACCATTAACTGGGAAAACTACTCATGTACCAACTCCTTTGCTCAATGCTTTCTAGAATTCATAAACTCCAATGCCTTGGATCAACTTATCCACACCCCACCAGGGAAAATAATATCCTAGACATAGTCATTACCAACATGAGTGACCAGTGTTGCACACCTGAAGTCAGCTCCTCGTTGGTCAGATCACACCATAAGCTTATCACCATAGATATCCACATCCCGCCCCCATCCCCTATTAAGGAAACCACTGTAAAAAATTTCTCCAAAGCCAACTTCATGCTTCTTAAGACAGACGTGGAAAACTTCACGACACCCATCCAGTTAGACAATGCAGTTATAACTGCCGAATCTTATACAAATGCACTCTATATGCACTTACACAGGTGCATGGATCGTGCTATCTCTAGCAGAACCAAGACACTATCCTCCAAAAAAAATGAAGCCAACCTGGTGGTCCCCTGCTATAAACAAAATATACAACAGAAGGAAGAAACTGTTGCAAAAGAGAGTAAAATCCCAAGAGTGGAAGAGCTCTCTAGTCAGCCTCAGTAGGAAGCTGAGATCCCTCATAAAATCTCCCAAAGCTAGCTATGAAAACAAGATTGCCAATGACTCTAAGGACAATCACAAAGCATTCTACAGCTATGTCAAGAATCTCAGTGGCAACACCCAGATCTGCTCTGAGTTGCAGCACAATGGCATGAAGATTATGGAACCAACTGATATTGCCAACAGCCTTGCTAATAGGTATAGTGCCAACTTTACCTCCCTCACCCCCCAAAGGGCCCATATCCATACCGGAAGAATGAGTGCCCCTGCAATCACAACTAAACAGGTAAAAACTGCACTCTCCAAAGCCAAGAACACAGCATCCATGGGACTGGACAACATCCCAGACTGCGTTCTACACAAACTTCAAAATGAACTAGCCCCCCCACCTAAGCGCCATGTTCAACCACAGCCTCATGTCAGGCTTTGTACCCACTGAATGGCGCACAGCAACAGTTATACAACTCCACAAAGGGGGGTGCCACCACAGAGCACGGGAACTATCACCCTATTAGCCTGACGAGCCTGGTTTGCAAAATCATGGAAAGTATCATCATGGAACTCATAAACAAAGACACTGGTAACCTCCAGACTCTGGACCCCACCCAGTTTGGGTGTGTGAAGGGCAGATCATGCCTCCTGTACCTGATCAACTTCTTTGAAACAGTCACCAAAGACGTATTTGAGGGTAAGGCAGTTCATACAGCCTATCTTGACCTCACCGAGGCTTTTGACACCATCCCCCATTCTGGAATCATAGATTAAACTCACTAGACTGGGTATAAATCCATACATCACAAGATGGGTTGCCAATTGGCTCACTGACAGAACCCACACTGTAAAAGTTGCAGACTCTAAATCTGACTTTAAACCTGTCACAAGTGGAGTACCATAGGGTTCTGTCCTGGGTCCTCTCCTGTTTGGTATCTACTTCTCTGAGATATAGGCTAACACAGAGGGCCTCTGACTGAAGAAGTTCACAGATGACTGCAAACTAGGTGCCAAGTTGAGCCCCTGAATGATGTGGATATACTACAGAAGGGCCTCACTGAGACTGATGCCTGGTGCCACAGCCACGGCCTCAAGCTCAATGCCAAAAAGTGCATTGTTATCCCCTTTGGTAAGAACTCGGTGCCCTTGAACTACTACATAGATGGCAGTCCACTTAATGCTGAAAGTTTAATAAGAGACCTTGGGACTCAGGTGGACAGTAGTCTCTCCTTTGATAATCACATTGCCACAGTAGTCAGGAAATCCTTCTATGTGGCACGCCTCATCACGAAAGGGTTCTCATCTAGGAAAAAAGAGGACATTATCACCCTCTACACAGCTCTCATTAGACCATTTGTCACTGTGAGTGACAAGAGATGGGGTACATAAGTGTGGTACCTGTACTCAGTGTTGTCACATTTTGGAAAGGAAGGAAGTGGTTGTGAAGAAAATTAGAGTTAAAACTAATTTTCACTGTACATGTAAGTCAGTGGGTATAGTTTACCTAGCTCTGTGCACAAATTGTCCTAGTTTTTATGCTGGAAAGACTGTTTGTAGTTTTAAGGGAAGAATATATGAGCATATATATTATATTAATCATAAGAAAAGTATCAATGCTTTATATTGTCACTTAGAGATGAACCCTGATCATGAGTTTCTATATTTTGGCATTGACACCATTTATCAAAGTACACTGGGGGGTCCGTGGCGTGATTTGGTAGAATGGAGGGAATTTCAATGGCAATTAAAATTGAATGCCACCTCATCCCCATGTTTAAATGACTCTATGAGTATAGCTGGTGTGCTTAGGCTTATGTCATACTACGTGTAAGAGTATGCTAATTTAGCTTGGTATTTTCACAACAATACATATTGTAATAAATATATGTTTTAGTTTAGTTCATAATATTGTATTGATATTGTATTTTTACATCTGTGGCAGTAGGGGGCAATGTTTGAGAGAATTTAAATTGGAGTTTTGTGATTTTTAAGGGAGGGTTATTTAAACTGAATGTGCAGAGTATTTTATCATTCTGATGAAGTGTTTGTTATACTCTCATGAAAGCGCTCAATGTTATTGGATTTTACTGTGAATTAAAAGAGTTTTTGCTTCGCTACTTGCTTGGTGCTTGTTGCAATTTTTACTGTTTTGTTATCGTTGGTTCTTGGTCTCTTTGGTCTGGACACAAGCTTTAAAAACATGATTGTCTCTAATACAGGGCTAACAGCAGATACTAGTAAAATCTCAAATACAACGCAGTAATAAATCAAACAGCAGACAGTGAAGTAACTGGTAAAAGAAGACATCTGGTGGTTACTATAGTTACTTATAAATCACAGACTACACTACAAGATAAAACAAATCAGCAAGTTCTGGAGTATAGAAATATGTAATTAAAATAAAACCAAGTAGAGTAGGCTAAGGCAGTACATATGCAGAATGGGTCTATACATAGCCGGCTTTAGGCACCAGCGAACCCTGCGGTCGCTGGGGGTCCCTGTACCTAAGGGGCCCCCAACCACAGCAAGTTGTCTTATCTTGATATTTTGTAACATATCTGTCAAACCAAAAAAAGTTAATGCAGTAATCTTGTGTAATTAATAAACCAGCTGGGTAATAACTCTTATTTATATAGCCTTTAAAATGTAAAGATATCTCTGGTTATAGCAATAAGTGTTTTATCAAGCAAAAGGCTTCACAATTCCATTAAATATTTTACCACTGACATAGTGCTCCTTGCTTAGTAAAACCCTGCTCATGGACAGTCACTCCATTAAAACTAACAGTATAGCCAGCTTAAGTACTTGCAGTACCCATCGCTGCAAGGGGGCCCCATTAATCATCCTTGACTGTATGGGGGCCCCACAAAAGCTGCTGCTGTTTGGGGAAAAATGAGAAGAAAAAAATATATTAATTTTCTGATTATGCTCTTTAACCTGAACAGCTCTGTGATATGACCCTGTTAGGATAAAACTGATAATGAACATAAGCAAGGTAATTACTAGAGAGGTCAGTAGCCCTGAATGACTGATGTCAGTACAAACCTCGGATTTTAAGACAAGCTGATACTTCTGATCGTCAAGGATGGTTTTCCTTTTTGCGGGCATCTATAAACTCTGTCAGAATACCAGATACTACGACTTTCAACTTCTTTGCAGAAGAATTCAGCACAGTACCAATAATAGCAGAATAAAGGCGTAATAGGGAACCATGCAGAATAGAAAGGACATCAGAAAAGTTGATAGTGTTATGTTTAAAGTACAAGGAGTGGTTTACAATGGATGGGCAGGAGGAATAGAAGATTCAGACTAATGATGAGCAGCACAACCGGAGAGTTAGGTTGTGCTTTGGCAGGGGCAGATGCGTGAGTTCAGTAGAGATTCTTTTAAAGTTTAAAGTTATGGGTATTGGATATAGTTCTGATGGACAGAGGAAGTTTGTTCCAAGCTAAGGCAACAGAGTAGCTGAATAGATGTTGGCCAGTTGTACTTTTGGGTTTGCAGATTTCCAGGAGAAGCCGTTCAGAGCTCCAGAGTGAGCGACTGGGGTGAGATGAACTCTCATTATCTCATTTCCTTGCAGGAAAAAGTGAGACTAGTCTATATAAAAAAGAAGTAAAAAAGAATACTTACCTTCATAAAACCAGTATGCACCCCCACATATTTTTAAGAACATAGTAAAGAATCATCTGACATGTACAGCTAGATTAAGTACAAAAGATGAGAATATGAACAGGCAACTGGAAAGTTTGGTTAAAGATTTTGTACAAAGAGTTTATAAAGAGAAAGAATTTATTGAAATAGAGAAATACAGACTCAAAGAAATAGTTCAACACGACCAATATGTATATATATATATATATATATATATATATATATATATATATATATATATATATAGATAGAAAAGGCTAATATATTTGTCAGCACTAATATTGTCAAAAATAAACACAGCAGTTCTAAACTGAGATGTGTTTTAATGTATGACAGAAATACTTATAAATTTAAGCAGACTATTAAGAAATACATTTTCATGATAAAACATATACCATGTTTTAATAATACTACAACAGAGCATCTTTCTTTTGTATATAAGAGATCAAATAACTTAAAAAACTTAAACATATCCACAAACCAAGAACCAAAACAATCAGCAAAGGAGCAGAGCCAGTACACAGAAGAGCAAACCAATCCAATTTATTGCGACAGTTTTAGTGCTTTTGTCAGAATGTATCCACAGACTTCTTCAGAAACAAGTGAATCATAGTACATTCCACATTTAAATACCCCACCAAAAAAAATCACATGACTAATACCGCACTTAATTGGTTAATTAATGAATGCCTTTAACTTAAAAAACTTATTGTGTTGTGTAAAGAGAAACACAAATACATAAATAGATGTGCTAGCTCAAAGTTAGGGACAAGTAAATGTAATGTCTTGTCATTTTTGTAAGTATATCTAGACAGAAAAATCCTTTGTGAATTCAGTAAATAAACAACTTTTTTTATTAAATGTTATGGCACTTGCACAGTTTTATTTATTTAATAAATATTTATACTGGTCATTGTGGTGCCGGAATACTTTTTTGTTTTACTTCAGTTTATTTAGTTTTTTTGGCTTTATCTGAGTGGCAGAACTTTGTTTTTTGTTGTAGTAAGATACGTTACTGGAATTCAAGCACAAACTCCCTGATGTACTTTGCAGTGGTTTTATGGCAAGTGACTGCCTTCTGTAGCCGTGCTGAGAGGTAAGGCATTTCAAGCAGTCAGAGCTCTGAATATTAAAGAGATTGACTTTCTTGTCACAGTGAAGTTAAAACTGGGTGGAGGGCTTTTAAATCGGTTGACTGTGGTACTGAGGTAAATTAGTGGAATTCAAGCACAAACTCCACAGTATTTTGCAGTGGTTTTGTGGCCAGTGAGCTCCTTGTATAGCCACGCCGAGAGGGAAGACAGTTTGAGCAGTCAGAGTTCTGAATATCACAGAGATCGACTTTCTGGTCCCAGTGAAGTTAAACATGGTTAGAGAGTTTTTAAATTGGTTAACTGTGGTACTAAGGTATATGACTGGAATTCAAGCACAAACTCCCTGACGTTCCTTGCAGTGGTTTTATGGCCAGTGGGCACCTTCTATAGCAGAGGTGAGAGGTAAAATGTTTTGAGTGGTCAGAGGGCTGAATATTAAAGAGATTGACTTTCTTGTCCCAGTGCAATTAAAAACGGTTAGAAGTTTTTTTTAATTGGTTGACTGTGGTACTGATGTATTTTACTGGAATTCAAACACAAACTTCTTGATTTACTTTGCAGTGGTTTTATGGCCAGTGGGTGTCTTCTATAGCTGTGCCAACAAGTACAGACAGTTTGAGCAGTCAAAGCACTGAATATTAACGAGATTGACTTTCTTGTCCCTGTGAAGATAAAAATGGGTAGAGGGTTTTTAAATTGTTGACTTTGGTACTTTTAGTTGAATTTAGGCACAAACTACCCAATGTACTTTGCAGTGCTTTTATGGCCAGTGGGCCTTCTATTATCACTCCAACTGGTAAGACAGTTCGAGTGGTTAAAGCACTTAATATTATAGAAATTGTCCCAGTGAAGTTAAAAATTGGTAGAGAAAGTTTGGGTAAGCACTCAGCTGGGGTGGGATCCTGCACATGAGGTCCAATCCACAGGGAATACAATGTCACTATATTTATAGATGGGTATGTATATGATTTTAATGGCTACTTCTTGTGTACTGCCACTATATAGTATGCACAATATCTAAGAGTGTAGCCACAGACAGCAATTTAATTTTGCTTTATTTCAGTTGCATTCAAACAGCTTAAACTGCTCCCAACTACTGTCATTTTCACTTTTGTGACCATGAGCTTGTCATGTAGGCGCTATACCCCAAACACTGCCTAAAACAGACACCATTTTTGAGCTCTGAGAGGCAATCTAGTCAAAAAAATAATCAAACAGCTGTATACAGGATAGGAACTTAGACTAGCAAAACCACGTAAGGAAAATGTTCATGAGCTCAAAATTAAATAGTATGACATTACATAAATTTACTCTGGATGCATATGTTACACAGCTAACTAGAATTTGATCACACAAGCTTGGCTTAGCCCAGCTAATCTGCCCATTAAGGTGTACCTTATTTAAAGAGAAGTTCGCTGCTAATCAGTTTCCTACCTTTTCCTACATTCCATTATAATTGATTTTGGTTATTATATGTATTTCTGGATTTCAGCATATTTATGTTTCATAGCTTTCTGAGGAAAGCAATTTCATGCACTTGCAACTCACTAGAAGAAATCCTCATAGGATCATAAGAAGTTACTAAGCTAATGGCCAAAGAGCCTTTTTAAGCTTAGCCATTCATGTCCCAGTTTTCATAATTAGCAGTGCCCTAGCACTAGAACGACTTTGGTATATGCCTGTGCCTTAGGGCATCTGCAAGCTGCTCCTGTCCAAAAAGGCCATAGGTGACAATTCAGGGGTGAATTTACAATTCCCCATCTATTGGTCCAAATTACATTTCAATTGAATTAGAGATGATATGTGTTCACATGAATGGGGAGTCTGTTCCAGAGAAGGGGTGATCTCTGAGACACATATCTGTTCCTCCAACATGTTTTTCTTATGTCACAGATGAGGTTTAGATCCTTAGATCAGGTAATTCCAGTACCATTTGTTTTCTGAATGTATAGCAGATCCAACAGGACTGGATGCTAAAATGCATTGTAGGGTATGTATAGATCACCTCTCAGTAGTCTGTTGGAGACTCAGTTCAGGGACAAGACTTTGAGGTGGTCCACATAGGACATTCTATTTACATCCTGTATTCTTTTAGTGAGGAACCTCTGTAGCTGATCTAGCTGTTGGCAAATGCCTGGTTAGGTGCATGCATTGTATTCTATTATTGGTCTAATGAGAGCTGAGTATAGTTTGGCTATGACCTCCTTAGATCTGGATGCCTTGCCCTTACCTATAAATTGAGCCATGTAGAAGGATTTTCTCACTGCCATGGCACATGGTGATCAACGTTCAGGTTACTGTCAATCTGAGTTCCTAAGTCCCCTATCAATGGATCTACTCATAGGAGAGTGTTGTCAATGTTGTAATTTACAGAGCTGGTCATTTTCCCAAAGAGTATAATTATACATTTTTTTGCAATTAGTTTTAGGCCATGGTTTTGGCACCAATTATTTGTCTCTCAGACCCTCCTCAAGAATATCTACATCTTTGGGGGATTCAGTGATTGTACCCAGCTTGCAGTCATCAGCAAATCTGGTCAGCCAAAGGCCCTCTACATTTTCAATGACTTCAGAGAAGTATATTCCAAACAGGGGAGGTCCCAGTATGAGTCCTGTGGGACACCACTAGTAACAGGCCTATTGGTAGAGGTTGATTCCCCCACCCTAACTTAATGTGTCTTATCTGTGAGCCATTTGGCTATCCATTGAGTAATATAGGGATCTGTGCCTAAATTATGGAGTTTGTCTAAAATACCCAAGTAGAGTATGGTGTCAAATGCCTCTGCCAGGTTGAAGTAGGCAATATGCACTATTTTACCCATCCCCATGGCTCTAGTGACCTTCTTGAAGAAGTCCACCAGGTTTAGTAGGCTTTACCTGCCCTTGACGAAACTGAACTGGGATGGGTCCAGTTTTTTTAAGATTTCCTATATCTTTGTTTATCAGGTCCATGATGATTCTTTCCACGACCTTGCATGTAAGATTAGACAAGCTTATAGGTCAGTAGTTCCCTGGATCAGTTGATGGACCACCTTTGTGTAGAAGGATTACAGTTGTAGTCCACCATTCCCTAGGGACAAAGCCTGTCTGGAGGCTATGGTTGAACAGAGATTCTAATGAGCCTGACAGGTCATGTTTCAAGTTCTTTAGGAGGCATCTATATATATTGATTGTTTTTAAATGTGGAGAATGTGGTGAGGACCTGTTCTATAGTGATACTTGGAGAAGAAATGGTAGAGGGTATTTCCTGGGGAGTAACTGGTATTTCCTGGGGAGTAATTGGTCATCTGAGATCCATATGGATTCTGTCTTCTGCTTGCACCTTATTGTTCTTGTTAACACATTTGAGTAAAGGTACTGTTGACTTTTATCTTGGACTTTGGTAACTACTTTAGTCAAATCATGTTTCTGTCAAGACTTTCTCTCTATACTTACAGTTTGAGAGGTATGCCTTCAGTTATAACTGAAATGTCATGAAGCACAAGAAATGAATATTCTTGGCATGTGTATTCGTATTGACTAGGCAGTCATTTTTCTTTCTAATTAATACTAGCCATTACAATTTTTAACTTACATTCATACATATATACATGAATAAGTAAGCAGACACACATTCCATGTGAAATTGTGGTTTCATTTATTTTGCAAAATAAATAGGCAAGCAGACACACAGGTTCCATGTGAAGTCATAGTTTTATTTATTTGACTATTTCACAACTAATGACATATCTAAGCATGCATCGCTATTTTTATATAATGTAACAGTTTTACAGTGAAATAGTGTAAATTGCAACTGAGAGCAAATGTGATAATTTGTTGCAAACAGACAATTTGCTGATCAGTCATGACAATGCAAGACATCTGTAATGCACATTCATTTTAAAGAATACCATTGCACCTAAAAATAAAAAAATAAATAAAAATGGAGGCATCTTTCTATATTTAACATAGCCACTCAATTAAACAGCTTATTTATATTTGAACATTTTACATACATACAAATATTTCAGGCATAGGCAATTTCTTAAGATTTCTAGCTTGCAAATATACTAGAACAGTCATTTTCATATAAGTGAAGAATACATTTTTAATATATTCTACTAAAATAGTGCTTACTTTAATATAATTACAAATGTTATTCCATGTGTCAGCGACTCTTACAGAGAAAAAGATATATATCTTAGGATAGATATATCCTATATCATCTCCTACACAGGTTATCTGATGACTCTCTAATACTCTTTGATAACTACAAGCATTCCTAAAGGTAGTTGTCTCTAATTACTATCCACTTAAGGTCTCCACTTAAATATCAATATGAGTTGCTGTAATAAGTTCAAATATTTTAATCTTTCATAATAACTTAATCTTTCACATTCATGAATAACCTTGATATATTTGTTCTGTACTCTTCCAATTTACTCATGCTAATTTTATTATAAGATTTCTAAATTATAATTCCATATTATAATCTGGTCTAGTATAATTTACAATCCACCATTTCATCATTTTTGATTTCCTAGACTTTATGAAACTTTGTTTACAACTTATAGTTTTAAAAACAATCATTAACAAATTTGTAGATATGATCATAAAGAAAAATCAAATCTGGATCTACCCATATACCCAGGTTCTTAAATAAAACCACATTTTAAAACACTGTGTGCTGTATTAAATACTTGCCCTTCAATGTGTACCTCTCAAATCTCATATACTTTGCTGCTGATAAATTTATCAACATATTATTCTCTTATGCCCAGATGGTTTAAATTAGTCAAGTTATTTTGTACTATCTGTGGCAGATGTAACCTGTTTACCTATTTAAAGTTACCTGCAGACAATAGAGCACCACAGATGAAAAAGATAGATCTGAAATATATGATATAAAGAAGCATGGGCCTGAGTCAGGGACATCCTGACTACAACCTATAGATTCACCTGTCCAATTGATATGTATTTGCCAAGACCTATTTTTAAGCTATGCAGTTAGCTATCTTATAAAAATTGCAGCAATAAATAGTTGTTCTAATATACTGATCATTGTTTTGTGTATGATCTTATCAAAAGCTGATGTTAATTCTATATACATTACACCACAGCACAATTTGACATTTATAGCTGTTATTGTATTGTTACAGAATATCATGTTGCAGGTTGTATTAGATCTGTTTTCCGCATTGCATTCTTATATAGAGTTTCAAGTCCTAGTCTTTTCAATTCTGGTGATACATTATGCAAAATAACTTTCTCCATTACTTTTCCATAACTCTGTGTTTGTCCTGTTCCCCTATCCTTTAAATATGGGTTGAACAAGTGCATGTCTCCAATCTTAAGTTATGGGTTTCTCTGACTCTCGGTTTGTCCTCTTCCCCATCCCTTAAATATGGGGTTGAACAAGTACATGTCTCCTATCTTAAGTTATGGGTCTCTGTGGGTCTGGGTTTGTCCTGTTCCCTATCCCTTAAATATGGGCTAAACAAGTGCATGTCTCCAATCCTGAGGGATCTGCTTGTACCTTAATGACCTGCTGAATAACAAATACAATGATACCAATGATACTGTAAGTTCATGCTGAAGTGTTCTCTGGTCATTGTTACTAATTCTATTTCATCTCTGCACTTTGTGTCCAATGTGCATATTTATTTTTCAATATAAATTTAATTTAATTTCAGTATCTGAAGTTAACAGGATGTTATTAGCACAATTGTTCACCACCTTTGTGCATCAAAACTGTTTGAATACGATTTTGCAAATATATTTATAATCTGTTTTGTCTGTGAATACATTTTACAATCTACACAGTTTATCAGTTTGCATTTTTTTTAGCCCTACCACATCTTGTATATTTATAAAATGATTTTCCGTTATGCATAATACATTTATGAAAGTTTTTTTTTTCAAAATGTTTCTGATCTTGTCTCACACTATGTTTAATGTGTCTATCCAGTTTTATTATTTTGATCTTCAAATTTATAGTTCCAGTTTGCCCTCACTCCCACTTCTTACATTTTTATCTATCATCGTGCTTGAATTCCAGTTCTGCATTTTGACAAACTGTTTCACATTCCTTCAGAAAGTGGTATAATACTTTATTCTGTTTTCCATTTCCTGTTTGTGTCTTGTACCATGGAGGTCAGGTTGTGACCAAAGAGAGTCTGTCAGCCAGTCCACTTACATGGTTACCAAACTGAAATTAATATGTAAACAAACAAATAAACAAACAGCTGAATAATAGGAATAAATTAAATTATTTCATACAGAGATTATGTTTAATTCATGGTACCTTAACAGAGTACAGCACAAATCTATTTGTTGTTTAATTCATTCTACCTTAGAAACTACAATACTAATCTATTTTTGTTTTAATTTGTTATCAGAATGCACAATTAAATGTTTGACAAGTACTGTGTAATCTGTGTACATTGTTGGTACTTTTACAGGACATAAAACACACAGTAGGCAGGTATGCGGATAATAAAAATAGCACACTGTGTAACATTAAACTTTACAGTAAGTGTTGTCATGCAGGGCATATGCAATTCAGAGATATTTGTAGCACGATCATGGGAGTATGAACATTTGTGTGGTCATAAGTATAAACCTTCATAAGCACCATATTTGTGGGCAAATATGAAATATTTTATTTTGGTATGTGAGAATAAGGATGTTAGGATCAACCATGTATGTTAATTATAAGATGTATACATATGTAAATAAACTGCATATGTGCATGCACACACATAGGGTTATGCACATACACTACTCAGGCAAAAAACAGTAAGGATTGCACATGTACATACATGCATGAGCACGTATACATACACATATGTGTGTGTGTGTGTGTGTGTGTGTGTGTGTGTGTGTGTGTGTGTGTGTGTGTGTGTGTGTGTGTGTGTGTGTGTGTGTGTGTGTGTGTGTGTGTGTGTGTGTGTGTGTGTGCGTGTATAAATATATATATATATATATATATATATATATATATATATATATATATATATACATACATATATATATATATATATATATATATATATATATATATATATATATATATATATATACGCTTCTACTTCACATCACCTAAAACCCATTTGACTGACTTTCATTTCACCGAGATCAAATCACCTAATTTCAAAATACTGAAAACTCATTTGACTGAATCTCATTTCACTGAAACCTTACAATGCTAAATTTCAAATGACTAAACATTAAACCATAGACCAACACACTCACAGCACTAATAACTACCTCTTTCCAGAACTTAAAAACTACTTACTTACCCTCTAAACAGAAACTGGACAATATAAAAACAAACTAAGTAGGGGAATATGCCCCCCACAACCCCCACACCGCCCCCAACTATATAAACTAACTTCAGGATTGCACTAAGGTGGGGAAGAGGGCATATACATTTTATTTGCCTAACAGTACTCTACATGCTGCCACTACTGCTGGGAATGCACAAAACATCCACCATATTACTTTAGATACTTCCCATAAAAATGTAAAGAGACATACCCACATTTAAAAATACTGCAACACCACTTTCTACATGACTTTCATTATTCTGACAGTCAGCACTGTAAGTTACAGAAATTCTTTTTATCACAAACAAGTCACAGGTGAATGGAAACCCACATCATGTCTATGGCTTACAATTCAGTGAAATGAGATTCAGTCGAATGAATTTTCAGTATTTTGAAAATTAGGTGATTTGGTCTCAGTGAAATGATATATGCATACATATATACTCAGAACGAGTTATTGATTAAGTTTAGAATTAGCTACGCAAAGATAGGCTCAGTACAGTAATGTGATGCAGGCTAGTCAGCACCCAGATGTACTAAAAAAAGAAGTTATGTCTGATCATAACGTTCCATCTAAGTTGTTGATCTTCTTCCAGTCATCGCTGATGGGTTCGGTTCTGAGCCCTCGGAACTGAGTCAGCCTTATACTAAGCTTGCATGCACCAAAAACTCTTCAGCTAAGCTGCTACCCACAATGCCCTTTACTCAGTTACCTCAGATCGAGTTTGCATGCAACATATAGAAGAAGAAATAAGTCAGAGGCCATCTCTGTGCAGAAACCCTAAGACATCACAAAGACCCAGAAAATCCGCCAGGAACCTTTGGAGGGGGTCGGTGGGAGGGTGTGAAGATTGTAAGAAGGTCAACAACTCAGATGGAGCATTATGGTAAGACATAACTTCTTTATCTGAAGTTGTTAATCTTCTTTCTATTCATCACTGACGGGACCGAGTCCCCAGCTACTTAGAGAACCTGGGTGGCACTTATGGAAGAACATTCCTGAGAACCATAGAACCAAAGGCCGCTCTTCCCCTGGAGATCATATCCAATTTGTAATGTTTGATAAAGGTGTGGAGCTTAGCCCAAATGGCAGCTGCACAAATGTCATCCATGGAGGCCCTAGAGTGGAAGGCAACAGATGCTGCAACAGCCCTAGTTGAGTGAGCTTTGATTTGGCCAGGCTTAGATCCCTCTGTAAGTGAATATGTGAAGGCAATGCAATCCCTGAGCCATTTAGACAAAGTAACTTTCAATACTGCGTTCCCATTCTAAGACCCGCAAAGGAGATGTAAAGCTGGTCCGACTTGCAAAAGGAATTAGTTCTGTCCAGATAAAAACGTAATTGTCTATGAACATCCAAATAATGTAGGCAGTATTCTCCCTTGTTAGAGTAATTTGGGAAGAACACCAGGAGCTCAATGGACTGGTTAATTGAAAAGTCAGAAACTACTTTGGGGAGAAAGGATGGGTTAGTACGAAGTGATACTCTGTCCTTATGAATGATCAGATAAGGGCTCTTGATACATAATGCTTGTAATTCAGAAATTCATCTGGCTGGGGTTATAGCCACCAGAAATAAGGATTTCCATGACAGGAATTTTAGATGACATGTCACAGCTGGCTCAAAAGGGGGCAGAGAAAGAGACTGCAGAACCCAGGACAGATTCCATGCCTCCACCGGCTGCCTGATGGGAGGCCTGCTGTGGAAAATACACTTGAGGAAAGTCTTGCAAAGGTGAGAGGAAAGAAGCAGGACTCCATCTGAACCATTACGGAAGTTGGAAACAGCTGCTAGATGGACTCGAATGGTGGAAGCTGAGGCCCCATTGGCAAACAGTTCAGTCAGGTAATGAAGAATAGAGGCTATGGGGGCTGAGAATGGGTCTAGCTTCTGATTATGTGACCAGATAGAGAATATTTTCCATTTGTCCCTGTAAAGTTTCCTGGTGGATGGTTTATGAGAGGCCAAGATAATATCACGTACAGGTGAAGAGAGGGTTTCCTGCCTGGCAACTAACTGTAGTGGAGAAACTAAGCTGTCAGCTTGAGAGTGGACAGATTCGGGGGAGTCAGCCCTTGTGGGTGAGATATGAGATCCTAACAAGTGTCTAGAATCCAAGGAGGTTGTAACAGATGAGGTCAAAGGAAGGGAAACCACACTTGACGAGGCCAGAATGAGGCAATGAGGATCACTTTGCTTCTCAACCGAATAGCTTTCCTTAGAACAAGGGGGATCAGAGGAATCAGAGGATAAGCATAAAGGAGACCTGTGGGCCAATTGTGAATCAAAGTGTCTCTCGGTGACTCCCCGAGAGGGGGAAAGAGGGCAAAGTAGCTGCTGCATTTTGTGTTTGAGGGGGAGGTGACAAGGTCGCAGCATGGCTGGCCCCAATGGCTGAAAATTTCCGTTTGTCTATCTTGATGTGGTAGTATGCATCCTGGAGATCTAATGAGCACATCCACACACCCTCCCACAGAAGGCGAAGGATGGTTTGAATCGTAACCATGCGGAATTTGGTCTGAACTACTGATTTGTTTAGTTGGCTGAGATCCAGAATGGGCCTCCAGTCCCTTGTTTTCTTTGGCACCAAAAAGAATCTTGAGTAAAACCTTGATCCGCACTGATCTGGGGGGACCTGTTGGATGGCTCATTTTTGACATAACTTTCGTATTTCAGAAGCTACCTCCTCCCTTTGACTGAGTGGAACATCGGGAAGGGATTTCAGAGGTCTTGGATAAAATATTAGGGGAATATGGTAGCCTCTGGTAATGATTCTCTGCACCCACTCATCGTTTGTAGTAGAGAGCCAGGCAGCTTGGTGCAGAGAAAAATGCGCCCTGACTGCTTCCAGAGGAAATCAATCGGGCAGCGCTTCAGGAGTGCTGATATGGTCTACCTGAGAAGGAATCTCTGGAGCCCTGGTTCCGGGGATTCCCTCTGCCCCAAAAGGGGCATCTTCCATTATTGGAACCCCCTCTGCCTCTGGAGGAGTACTCACCACGTGCATCATGGAAAGGACCTTGAGACTTCTTGTGCCATATCTTCCCGCTCCTCTGATTCCTGGAGAAGGAACGCTGAGGTTTGGAAAAGCATATGCCAAAAGCAGACAAGGTCTTCCCATCTTGCTCGCACCTGGCTAATGTATCCTTGACCTTAGCACCGAACAGAACTGATGGTTCGATAGGGGCATTTAAAAAGGAAAACTTGAAAGAGTCTGCGAGGTCACAAATGTGCATCCAGGAGTGGTATCTCATGACTACGCCTGCACCTGCAGCTCTAACTGCTCCTTCTGTTGCATGTGACAGCAACTTCATGGATGAATTGGATACTGACTTTAGGGTGGCAAGTTGGGAAGCAACTTTATCTCATGCTCCATCCAATACTTGGCCTGCGAGGGTTTCAGCGATTTCCGAAATAAGATCTCTCTGGAGCCTCGTAAAATGTGTCAAAAAGTTCAGTGACCTAACTGCAAAGGTCTCACTTCCCTAACCTGTCCACTGCCCGGGACTCTCTGTTGGGCAGGTGAACAGCAGGACTCTCTTCAGCAAGGTCCTTTTTCATGGCTACTGCCACCACCATAGTGTCTACTGGCAAACCTCTAGACCAATGGGGTTGATCCTCTGGAGGGGAAAGTACCGTGTCTGATCTCCTGGGGATGGTCTTAACGGAGTCTGGGTTCTTCCATGCCCACTGCACTCATCAGTAGGGGAGTCACCCAAGAAGTAGAGGGCCGAGAGTGGCCTGCAGGAATATGGATTCTTCCGAGGAAGGGTTGGAGGGCTTCCAGTCACCCCTCTGTTTCAAGATTTCCATGATGTCTCCGAAGGAGACATTGTCAGGGGGTGACAGTGGGGATCCTTCTCCCTCATCATAGTCCATATCTTCCGTGAGGGACTCCTCTGGGGAGTCCATGTGTTTCCTCTTACATGCCCATTTCTGAGGGGGGTTTTTGGTGGGAGCCTCCAAAGAAGACACAGAAAGGGAAATACCCTGGACAGTGATTTCCTGGGCCTTGTGCTCCTGGAGTCCTGGGGGGGTGGCCTTTGACAACTGTGGCTCAGAAGGAACTGGGGGGATAACCGATGTAGGAGGATTGATAGAAGCATACACCCTCTCCCATCACCTGGAAAGCGGGCCTGCCTGAAGAGGAGTGGGAGCCCAGAACTGAAGAAGACAAAATCGGAACCGGGGTCATACCCCACTCCACACGGTTTGCCCGTGGGGACGGAGCCTCAAGCAAACTCAGAGAGGTAGTCACCCTCGGATCTGATGCCGTGACCGACACACAGTCGGAACCGAAACTGGAACCGGAGGTTCCACCCCCCAAGCATGAGATTGAGGGAGGGTGGGTTCCGACGGAACCAACACCCAAAGGAACCTCGGGGCCTCAGACACTGTCATTATCAGCACCGAGGAAGGGAGTCCTCTAGAAAATGTCAGATATATGAGCCTTGGAACTGAGGGATCCAAGGGAGGATAGTATGTAGGGGTTGCTGGAGTAATAGACCCAAAGCCTGGAGTGGGATAGGGTCTAGGCAAATTTGAAATTCCCCTGATGGTCAGCAGCTGGTCAAAAAGGTGCACCACATCCAATTCTGAAAGGCTCCTGGTGGATCTTACTGATGCCCCTGAGGGGGAATCAGGCCAGTCCAAAAAGGGGCTGCAGGCTTGTCCGGCAAAAGGGTCCACAGATGATGAGTATTGGGTCCATGGTGTATCACAGAACGGCAATTATGATTCCAATTTAGAAACCAGCAACAACGGTATGGTTGAAGCCGAGAACGGGCTCAGAGCCGAAGTTACAACAGGGTTGGATGTCAAAAATGGCTCTGAAGTGTTCGGAACCAACATCGGAGCGGAGGTGGGCAAAGTCGGTGCCGAGACAGAGACAGACAAACTGATCGGAGCCAAGGTAGTAGATTGCACCATAGTCATCGGTGCCAGGGTAGGCACCGATGAGGTGACCTCCGTAAGCTTTGCTGGAGCCGAATTTGGAACCGATGTAGTTGGAACTGAGGAGGTAGTACGGTGCTCTGAGGAAGACTTTTGGTCCTTGTGCTTATGGCTTTTACCTCTGTTACTGGCCAGTGAAGAGGGTTCTGAATGAGGATGTTTCTTGTCCACAGAAGGAGGGGATGAGACCTCTGTCACAGAAATAGCCGCCGAAAAAGGCGATGCAAGAAGGCCCTTGAAAATCAATTTATTCCGACATTCATTCAGCATCCTTTGACTGAAGCTTGCCCAAATATCCCATGGGGGTTTCGCTGACAAATGCGGAACCCTCAAACAGTACACACACTCTTCATGAAGGTCGCTATTCGGAAGTTTACCACTGCAAAAAGAGCAGTGTTTAAACCTCATAGTTCCCTTCTTCTCAGACATAACAGTACACACTCTCGCACAAAAGGAAAAGAGTGAGGAAAGTGGAGGAAAAGATGAAGTAAAGCGAGAGGAAATACCAACAATGGTAATAAGATAACCCAAGGGTAGAAAGTTCAAAATACCAACAATGGTACGAAAGGGATACCTGTGGCTAGAGCTGAGAATATAGAGATATTAAAGAACAAACTATAAACGAGAAAAAACTTTTACAAAAACATGTAAATGTATAAGATAAATCACTGAGATGGAGAGCTCGGTGAAATGCTACTATATGGCTGCACGGTAAACGAGATCTGAGGGAACTGAGTAAAGGGCATTGTGGGTAGCAGCTTAGCTCGAGAGTTTTTGGTGCATGCAAGCTTGGTATAAGGCCGACTCAGTTCTGAGGGCTCAGAACTGAACCCATCAGTGATGAATAGGAAGAAGATTAACAACTTCAGCTGTATAATTACAAATTGTAGGGTAACAGCAGAACTGTTTGTGTAGTTGGGAAAGTTGATTGACAGAAAACTATGTATACAGAGTATGAATGTTGTATTACCCATGACATAATATTGTATTTCATAATAAATCATTATGGCTATGTTACCCTTTAGTGTTTACCTATTCCTCAACATGATGTCAGACATTTGCACAGACCTAAATGTGACATTGTCACACTGGTCATAATTTGTGTATACTGCTGTGGACATTTGACAAGGTGATGGCAGTCCTATACTTGGACTGAGACAATGCATCCTTGTTTTCATTTGATGTATTCAGTTATGGGGTGTAGCACTGTAGGGCTTATCATCAATGCATAGCAATGAGAGCAATCACCAGAGATGACATATTGAGTGGGAACACTGTTGTGGCACTGGCATGAGATCTGTAGTTTAGTTGGCTAGGTAATGCATTTTGTGTGAGTAGACTATTTCTCATTCAGGGGTTGGGTGTGGTTGTATGTTTTGGGTCATCCAGAAGTGCACTAGTAGGCCTTATGTAAATGTTGCTGCTCATTCATATCATGCTAAATCTTCCAGGATGAGAGTACGGCATCTGGCTATGTTTTTGTCACTTCTCTGAACAACACAGCACTGTGTTATGTGATGTCATCATGTAGCAGATGTACAGAAATGGTTAATAGGTTTGTGAATACCATTCATGGATTTGGTCAAGAATACTGGTTTGCTAGCATGCGGTGATGCCAAAATGAAAGAAGTGTGCACATTTAGGTTCATAGGGTCATGGGTTAACAGTAGGATATTGATCCAGAGGAACATCAGTAGCCTAGACACAATATCCCATATTGTAAGTTCCCAGTGGCATGACTAATTTATACCTAGTTTTACACCCCTTTCAATGACTGCTTCAGGGGCTAGACCTGGACTGTATTTACGATTGCCCAGCCGTGCATCCAGGTAATGCTTAAAGAGGGTCAGGGAGATACTTTGCCTTATGTCCCAAGGAAGTCTATTTTGTTAATAGGGGATTCTCTGGGATATATAGCTATCTTGCCAGCAGGTCCATTTTCTGTTATGGTAGAAGATAAGTTCTCTTGAACAGGTGTTTAGGATGTTACTATTTCTGTAGATGTGCAGCAGGTAGTAGTGGACCGGATACTTTGAGGCTATGTAGGTTAGCCAGAGATTACCTCTTCAAAGTCTATAGGAAAACAGAAAAGAGACAAAGAGCTTTAAGGCTATCTGGGTAGCTCAAGAAAGACATACCCATGATTATTGTAATGAGAAAACAATATAGTCTCTCAAACTGGGAATTGCTGCCTAAGAGTAAGAAGGAACAGTCTCAAAACTGGAAACACTCCCTTCCCAACTTCAACAAGCAAATAAGAATCCTAGTGAAGTCCTCCACAGCAAACTATGAATCCAACTTAGCTTCCCTAACTAAGGATAATCACAAGACGTTCTTTAGTTACATCCGTAACCTCAAAGGTAAGGCCCAGATTTGCAATGAAATCATAGTTAGTGGTACTACATATATAGAATCTGTGGATATAGCAAACCTGCTGGTTGACAGGTTCAGTGAAAACCTCACTCCCCTGTCTCCGCCACATATACCCCAAAGCATCCCAACACCTGTCCCCTGCCAAGTATCTTTGATGAGCAGGTCTTAAATGCTCTCTCCAAGGCCAAAAACACAGCCTCTATGGGACCAGACAACATCCCAAGCTTTGTCCTACATGGATTAAAACAGGAATTAGCAATACTATTGAGCATGCTTTTCAATCACAGCCTAAGCACTGGCTTTGTTCCAGCAGAATGGAAAACAGCTGCCATCATCCCTTTGCACAAATGGAGGTGCATCCATTGACCTTGGGAACTACAGACCCATTAGTTTGGCCAGCCTTATCTCCAAAGTCATGGAATTAATCATCATGGACCATATTAACAAAGATATAGGAAATCGCCAAATGCTTGACCCCGCCCAGTTTGGCTTTGTCAAGGGGAGATCATGCCTGTTAAACTTGGTGGACTTCTTCAATTCAGTCACCAAAGCCCTAGACAAGGGCAAATCTGTGCATATGGCCTACCTAGACTTAGCCAAGGCCTTTGACACAACCCCCCACTCATGCATCATTGATAAACTCACCCAAATAGGTATCAACCCAAATATTGTCAGTTGGGTTACAAACTGGCTCACTCATAGAACTCGTATGGTCAAAATAGTGGACTCCACCTCCTCCAGGAAACCTGTAATCACTGGTGTTCCACAAGGATTGATCCTGGGACTCTTACTGTTTGAATCTACTTCTCTGAGCTACAGGCTAAAACTAATGGACTTTGCCTGACAGAGTTTGCTGATGACTGCAAACTGAGAGTTATCATGGAAACCCCTAGTGATGTCAACATCCTGAAAGAAGGTCTTATGCAGACTAATGACTGGTGCCAAAGTAATGCTCTTAAACGTAATGCAAAACAATTCATTATCATCCCCATCAGCAAGGGTGATGTTCCTGCAAACTACCACATCAATAGCAATACCCTAAGCACACAGTCACTGGTGAGAGATCTGGGTACACAGGTTGACAGCAACCTTAACTTTGATCACCATGTCTCCACAGTTGCAAGAAGGGAATTTTATATTGCTCATCTCATAAATAAGTGCATTACCTCCAGAAAAAAAGAGGTTATAACCCTCCTGTACTCTTCCCTCATCAGGCCAATAACAGAGTACAATACTCCCTTTGGCATATTTCTATCCAAACATCTGTAGCAAGTGGAGAGACCACAAAGGTTCCTTACAAAGAAAATTCAGGGATGTCTTATGTGGACAGACTGAAATCATTGCCACTTTACTCTTTGTCATACAGGTTGCTCAGAGGCAACCTATGGCTTGCACATGGAGCAATCTGTAACCCAGCTTTAATAGAAATGCTGCACATTCGCAAGTCAAATGGCACATGGGTCACTTGCTCAAAGGACTTTAACCTGGTATGTGACATCAACAGAACTTACTGGAGAGACAGATTTGTCTCACAGATGTTGCCCCACCTTTGGATCAAGCTTCCTATCCATGTTAAACAAAGCCCCTCATTGGCCCTATTTAAGCACACTTTAGATGGTTGCATGGGTAACTGGAAATTCACCCCTGGTGATCCATCTGTCTCTCTTGGATAAATGCAATAGGTGCTGATTTTAGTGTCTACTTGAACCAGACACCCTTGGGAACATGGGTTGAACTTGGCTAGGCTTGTAAAGCCCCTGGGGTTGTTAACCTAGTAACCTCTCAAGATCCTATTATCCTATGATCCTATGGGTTATGTGCTTAGACAAGTACATACCAAAGGGAACATTATACTGTACTAATCACCCATGGTGATTAAGTAAAAGGATTTCCTAGCATTAGTGGAAACATAACAATCAAAGTATAGCTAATTGTCAGTTGAAGTGCTCAGGTTCCTAATGACTGAGTCAGTTTCGGCAAAAGACATAGTGCTGGTGCTGCATTTCTTGGCATGTAGTTTTAGGCTGTGCTCCAGGCACCACTTACCGCTGCATGGTAGTCCCTCCTGAAAAATCTAGACATTAGATGGTGATGTAGTAACAAATCCAAACTTGATGAGCTGCAAGTTCTTGTTGTCAGCCTTGACATTGGAAAAGTAAATACCAAAGACAAGTGGCTCTGGAATTGATCATTGGGGTAGACCACAAGTGAATACTCTTTTCAAAGAGAACATTCCTCCCAACTAATAGACTTGACTTGATATATATATATATATATATATATATATATATATATATATATATATATATATGTATATATATATATATATATATATAAAATTTTATATATATATATATATATATATATATATATATATATATATATATATATCTATATATCTATATATATATATATATATATATATATATATATATATATATATATATATATATATATATATATATATATATATATCTATAGGGATCACTACATAATCTCAAAATTTTTGAATATCAAATTCCAAAATCTCAAGACTATATAGCCGAAACCCCCAAATACCAAAAGACCAGAAGCGCGAAATTCAAAATCCCAATGTTCGGAGATAGAGATATTGAAGTTGCACTTCTGGTGTTGTGGTTTGTTGATGGATAGGTGGAAGTTCAGGTAAGTATCTATGTGTAAGTGTGTTGGTTAGGGGCTTTAGTGTGTGTCAGTGTGTGTTGTGACTGTGATGTGTGTGTGTGACGGACTGTAAAATGTGTGGTTGTGAGTTTCACTTGTGTGTCTGTGTAATCTCAGAGTTAGTATATTTAAGTAGGGGATGGGAGGTACAGCTCCCCACATGGAGGGTGCAGGGGGACTTATCTGTAGTGTAGGATGATATGTTTGATTGTGAGGGGAAGTTGTGTGTATGTGTATGTGTGTAATCTATGTGTGTTGTACATTCGGGATTTTGAATTTTGCGTTTCTGGTCTTTCAGCATTTAGGGGTTTCGGCTATATAGTCTCGAGATTTTGAAATTCGATATTTCAAAATTCGAGATTATGTAGTGAACCCATATATATATATATATATATATATATATATATATATATATATATATATATATATATGGATCTACTTTAATACAGCTACCATAACGTCGATGTGCAGAACAGCAAGACGAAAACCATGAAACTTTACATTACCGAACATTCACATCATCGTAACTTTTCACTGCAAAAGGAGGCAGTTAGCCAAGATAGTGAACTTTGCCCTTTTCTCCTCTGTAGTGCAATCTTGGAGTTGGTATATTTAGTTAGAATGGATGTGGGGAAAGCAGCCCCCCCCCTTGGGTGGGTTTTATTTACTTTGCTTTGTTATTTCCTGTTGGCCAAGTGTTTACTTACGTGGTAAAAACTTATGATGTTGTGAACATTCAATAATGTAAAAATTTGTGGTTTTCATCTCACTATTCTGCAAGTCAACATTATGGTAATTTGTTGTTTTAAACTAGATCCATATATATATATATATATATATATATATATATATATATATATATATATATGGGTCTACTTCATTTAATCGAAAGACCATTTGACTGAAACCCATTTGATCAAAATTTCATTTGATCGAAAACCAATTTTCAAGGCAAATAACAGGGATTTGTCCCCCTCCCCAATGTCGTGCGACCCTGGAGTTGGTATATATAGATAGGGGAGGGTGTTCATTTAAAATCTGTACTTTTTGTGTTATTGTCTTCTTTTAAAGGAAAATAGGTGGGGGGCTTCACCCCCACACCCCCCCAATGTGGGGGGCTGTGCCCCCCACACACCCCTAACTATATATACCAACTCCAGGGTCGCACGACATGGGGAGGGGGGCAAATCCCAGATTTATGCCTTGAATACTGGTTTTCGGTCAAATGAAATTTCGATCAAATGGGTTTCAGTCAAATGGTCTTTCGATCAAATGAAATAGACCCATATATATATATATATATATATATATATATATATATATATATATATATATATATATATATATATAAAATATAGATGCACTGGGTATCTAGTCTGGTCAGCAATGTATCTCAGCCACAATAGGGGCCCCTTAGAGAAAATGAAGAGAATTACAGTAGCAACCTTGAAGTGGACTTGTAAAACAGTTATGTGCACTGCATACATAGTTTCGGCATTGTCAGATATGTGGCATATACAGAATTTATAGATATCCCAGAATGCCTTGAATCACAAATCTGTCAGTAAAACGTAGGGGCTGTTGTTTCCAAACCACATGAATATAAATGTAGATTATGTGTTACTTACATACATACATATGCACATACATAGAAAAGTAGTTACTATATCTTGTCAAAATATAGAGTTATCTATGGCATGACATTTTGGTTGCAGCACTTAATTTTTCTTGTTTTAGCAAAAAGGTACCCCTGCAATTGCTTACGGTAATATATAAGGAATGGTACTGAAAATTATATGTGGGAAATGTGCAGACTGCATTTGCCTCAACTTTCAAATGCAAATCAGTATAAACTAATTGTACTTCAGTCATCCAGGAAAGGTGTGAAAGCTCAAAACATTTTAACACAATGAATGGTAGAAAAAGATGAGAAAAGAAATTCAGTAGGACAGAATCAGAATTAGACAAATACTGTAGTTATGGTGTGATTTCTGAAGGACAACATACAGCATTACCTAATGAGAAAAATACTTTTAGAACAGTGATTAGATTCAGCTCCACAGTTACTTGATATTTTTAGAGAAAAGATGCAACATGTTTTATTCTTTTAGAATATTAGAACATTTTGTTACTCAACAGGTTTCTTTGCAAGGTACAACTGCCCAAAGCAATGTTGTGAATACACACACACACACACACACACACACACACACACACACACACACACACACACACACACACACACACACACACACACACACTAACAAGCAGTAGCATTATTAACAGAACATATGGAAGTAATTGCCAGTGGAGGGAAAAAAAGATTTGTATCAACAAGCTTGAAACAATAATACTATTGCCAAGGCTTGAATAATTATTAGACACAGTTTTACAAAAACAAGTACATAGTAAAGTCAATATCATTTCATTGCTAAAGAGGCTCAAGGTCTGTGTGTGGCAAGATAGCATCTTTGGCTGAGCAAAATCCAGACATTCAACAAATCTAATTGCCGCTGGATGGGGGACAGGGAATACAAAAGGACAAACTTCAACTCTAAGCTCTTGGCACTTCCTATAACAACCCACTACCACTGAGAGTTTGTGTAATCTGACCTGCAGTATGCTAACATGGCTTTTTGAAAACTTTGTCTCTGGATGAACATGTGACTTACACAGTACTAAAATGTAAAGAAACTCCTCTAGCAAAAATCTGAACTAGTGCCCCTTTAAGGCTATAAGCTGTTATTCTTGTCCAGGGTTGATTCAGTTAGCCTCCATTTGCCTGCTCTCTGACTCTGAGCAGGTCACTTAACCAGTGTTCTTGGGTAATTGTGAAACTGTGCTAGGCTTCTCAATTGTAGGGACCATATGCCTAGTAACACGTTATGAATCTATGACTGTATGATTATAATTTTCCAGTGCTTGCAAAAAATGACATAAAAGGGCATCTCTTGTTGAAGAGAGTGTGGGAAGGCCAGGACAAGTTTTTCTCACATCTAAGACTGAACAACTTGAGAAGTACATGGTGACTCAGATAAGTAAGTTGTTCAGTTCCTCGTATAAATGCGCCATACAGTACACTGTATGTAGGATTCTAGAGTCCACTGTCAAAACCAATAAGGATATCTACTTCATTAGGATACCTCATTTAGCAGCAATGAAGCTGCTGTTGAAGAGGAGGAAGAATATTTGTATTCCTGATTGTTGAAAAAGGCAAAAGCAAGTTAAGTGTACCAGGGAGTTGGCATGCCTTATACAGCAACTGAATGGCAGGCTAAAATGGTTGCAGATGACATGGAGAAATGTGTCTGTCACGCAGAAACACCTTGTTACTCCACCACTGACTCACTAGAAAAAATACACTTTGGTATTAAGTCAAATTATACTATTACTGAAGAATTAGAAGACACACATCATTTGTAGTTATTTAAAAGGAAAAAGTATGTAAAGTACTTATTATGTGAAAAAGAGAGAAAAGAAACACTGGCAACAAAAAATAATAGGAAGAAAGAAGAGAGAGAGAGAAAGAGAGAGAATGTTATTTAAATACTTAGTACTATATGTAATTAGAAGTAGTAGATATAGAAAGGAAAAGAGAAAGTTAATAATAAAAATGATTCACATTACCTTACAGCATACAGACTTTCCAGAATCAAATATATTATGATTCATAAATCAAAGCATTTAAAATTAGAAGGAATTTATTCATTTGTCCTTTAGTTTCTTAGTTTTGTTTGCCCCTTCCTTCACAGACCATCCATTTTTTGTTGCCTGTCTTTTCACACTCTGGGATGACCATTCCATTTCTTCTATGTCCGACAGTATTTTCTTCTTTTGGAGAAATTCTACTGCTTCTTGTAGGGAATCAAAGATCTTCACTCCTTCTGGCAAGATGATTTTTATTCTTGCTTGAAAAAGAATTTGAGCTTTAATATTGGCTTTTTTCAAGGACTTAATTAGAGGAACACACTCCTTTCTTCTGGACATGACTGTAGAGGTGTATTCATTGTCAAAACAAATAACTTTTTCACCCATCTTGATAGGAGATTTAGCCCAAGCTGATTTCAGCAGTAAGTCCTTGTCTTGTGAGGAAAGAAGTCTAACTATTATAGACCTGGGGTTAGATGAACTCAGAGATGAAGCTGGATTTGCCAGGGACCAATGAGCCCTCTCAATTCCAAAAGAGAGGGATTCAAGCATATTTAGTGCTGTTGAAAACCACTTATTGAGGAATTGAATCAAGTTAGCACCCTCTACTTTCTCAGGAATTCTATATATAATTATGTTATTCTTCCTTGATCTACTTTCAATGTCTTCCAGTTTCTCAATCAGCCTGGTATTTTGTTTCAGAAGAAATTCATTGTGATATTAATTTTCTTGTCACTCTAGTATCTACCTCAGTTACAGTTTCCTCTAAGGCAAGAAACTGTTCAGATTGTTTTTTTTACTATTCCATTTAAAAGTTCCAGTTGTTTACTTCATTCTTGTTAAATGACTTTAGGGAATGGATAATGAAAGAAATAGACATGTTTATGGAAACAAATGATAATGGTGAAGTGACTGGTGCTATACTATGGGACACCTTTAAAGTTTATATATACGGTAAAATAAAATCTTGGTACCTTAAAAAAAGGAGAGAGTGGGACAAAGAACATTTAGACTTACACAAAAAAAATAGACAAGATAAAAATGGACACAAAACCAAATAACAAAGTAGCACATAATGAAATTACTAAGTTAAATCAAAAATACTTAGAAGTTCTGACTCATAAGGTAGCCATAAACCTGGAAAAATTGAAATTACAATATTATGCTGCAAATCCCAAATAACTATGTAAAATAGTGATAAGATCCAAAAAAGTGTCGGACTGCCAGGACACACCAATGAGTGTACCACCTCCTTCAGCGAGTAGACGAAAGTTTATTCACACTATGAACACCACGATACATACGCCATCAAAGTATAACATCCTAAGATAAAAACAACATAAACGGTTAAGCGCTTTCTCTCACTATATGTGAGCTTCTTCAGAACACCTCTACTAAGCTGAGTACGCCTTAAATTCAAAAACTGGTGCCAAATATCAGCTGTTCATTTAAAATTCTTAAAGCAGCAGTCAAGTTTATCTGTGCCTTGCATATACCTAACCAATTTCTCTATAAAAGCTAAAACACCTTTACCTTAATAAAATGGTTTAAACCAAGAATACATAATTACAAAATATTAAATATGTTGTTAAAAATGTTTTGTATATATGTAAATAAATTACAACACTAAATGCTTCCGAAATAAGAATAATCATTAAAACTAATTCATAAAACTGTCACACAAGTGTATGAATGCATCGCTGTTTACTACCATGTCAAACATAATGTATTATTTACTGTCTTTGGAAAAACTATTTGTCATACAGATGTTTCCCTTTTGAAGACATTTGTTAATGAATATAGTAGATAATTATTATTTTATTTTATTTTATCTCAAATTCATCTCCAAGATGGGCTTACATGATATAAAATAATTTATTCCCGGAGGGTTTGTTGCATCCAGAAATAGCTGCCACCATATTTCTTTAAAATTTAATATTTTCTTAGAATCACCTCCTCTAGGATCATTCTGTATAATATCCAATATGGCAAATTTGAATTCGTGGTTAACCCCCATTTTCTCCACATGTCTGGATAGCGCATTGGTAGAATCTTTTTTAGATATACTATAAATATGATCGGATATGCGCTTCCTGAAGCTTCTTTCTGTTTTACCTATATAGTAGCTGGTGCATGCACCACATTTTGCCATATATATCACCATTTTTGTATTGCAGTTGCATTTTCTAAGCCTTACCAACTGTCTGTATTCATTGTATATATATATTTTGTCTTTTACCAATATGTATTTACATTGGTTGCAAAATTAAAGACTTAAAAAATGAGCTAATTTTACAGAAATCAGTGATGCCCCAAGCAAATCCTGTCCAAGTCAAAAATGTACAACTGCCAGTTCACCTCAAAGAATAAAACTGATATGCCAGTGAACATAAAGGGAGGAGGTAAAGAACATTACGGGGTTGTTCAACGATAGGGGTTACCCGTTAAAGATGTTGAATGATACAGGACAATATGTAATGAACGGGTGGGGAAAAAAATATAATCCTCTTTTTGGAGCTGGAGTAATTCATAGTAGTACTAATGTTATAAATACAATTAATTACAAAAATTGTGGTACGAAAGACACCAACAGTCATCAGAGGTCATTCATTATATGTTACAGTCCTATTTCTGATCAGGTAGTAGATATTATGAACAAATTTTGGTATTTATTATCCACAGATGGTAGTGTGAGAGACATAGTGGGGTGTAAACCAAGAATAGTTTATAAAATGGATTGCAATATAAAGAAATTATTGCAAGTTTCTCCCAGAGAAGGTAAGAGAAGTAACAAACTGCAGAATACATTAGAAGGTACATGCAACCAATGTAAATACATATTGGTAAAATTAAATTTTAAAGAAATATGGTGGCAGCTATTTCTGGATGCAACAAACCCTCCGGGAATAAATGATTTTATATCATGTAAGCCCATCTTGGAGATGAATTTGAGATAAAATAAAATAAAAAAATAAAATAATAATTATCTACTATATTCATTAACAAATGTCTTCAAAAGGGAAACATCTGTATGACAAATAGTTTTTCCAAAGACAGTAAATAACACATTATGTTTGACATGGTAGTAAACAGCGATGCATTCATACACTTGTGTGACAGTTTTATGAATTAGTTTTAATGATTATTCTTATTTCAGAAGCATTTAGTGTTGTAATTTATTTACATATATACAAAACATTTTTAACAACATATTTAATATTTTGTAATTATGTATTCTTGGTTTAAACCATTTTATTAAAGTAAAGGTGTTTTAGCTTTTATAGAGAAATTGGTTAGGTATATGCAAGGCACAGATAAATTTGACTGCTGCTTTAAGAATTTTAAATGAACAGCTGATATTTGGCACCAGTTTTTGAATTTAAGGCGTACTCAGCTTAGTAGAGGTGTTCTGAAGAAGCTCACATATAGTGAGAGAAAGCGCTTAACCGTTGTTTTTATCTTTGGATGTTATACTTTGATGGTGTATGTATCGTGGTGTTCATAGTGTGAATAAACTTTCATCTACTCACTGAAGGAGGTGGTACACTCATTGGTGTGTCCTGGCAGTCCGACACTTTCGTAGAAATTCTGGTTTTTGAAGATCCAAAAAAATAAACAATCAAAATCTTATTAATGAGATTAAATATAAAAGTGATGGTTCAGTTAAGAGTACATCTAACTCAATGGGCATATTAGAAGTGTTCAAAAACTACTATAAATATATAAATAATAATGATTTCACTTTATATCCTCAAAATACTGAAATGTCGAAATTCAGTATTTCGAAGTTATAAAGTCGAATTATTGAAACAGAGAAAACTCAGAAGGGTGAAATTCAAAATTTCACACTACTACTGCACACACACACACACACACACACACACACACACACACACACACACACACACACACTCACACACACCATCTTCCCCACACACAAACGCAAGCTCCCTACTTAAATATTCTAACACTGAGGACGCACTACACACAAACACACACACAACACCACACAAGCTACATTCTGCTCACACACACACATCACAGCAACAAAACACACTAACACACACCACAGCCCCTACCCAAAACCCTTAACACACACACACACACACACACACACACACACACAAACACACACACACACACACACACTTACCTGAATCCATAACCACAGCGGAACCTCAGAAGCGCAAAATTTAAAACCGCCAGTATTCGAGGTTTTGAAATTCACGCTTCTGAGCTTTCGCTCTTTTCAGGATTCCACTTTATGGGCTTGAAATACTGAATTTCGACATTTCAGTATTTCAAGTTTCTAAAGTGAATCCATAATAACACAACACTTTTAGAGACAGATAATGTAATAAGTCATTTTATTCAAGAAAATATAACTACTAAGGTGTCAATGCAACAAAATAACATATTAAATAAACAAATAACAGTAACAGAAGTGAAAGAGCAAATAAAAAATGTAAAAGATAATAAAGCTCCAGGACTGGATGAAATAATTCATGAACTATATAAGATTTTTCCTGAATATATAATAAAGAAAATGATGAGTGCCTTTACTATGGTTAAGCAAAAATGTATAACACCCTATTGTGGAAATAATTCTCTCTCCCATATTAAAACAAGGTAAGGACTCCAAATCTTGTGATTCATATAGGTTAATTTAGTTACTAAACACTGATTACAAAATCTTCATGACAATATTAGCTAATAGGATGAAGAAAATATTACCTAATCTAATACATAATGATCAGACAGGGTTCATTCTTCATGGAAAAGTGCAAGATAACATTATTAAATTACTATCATTAATACACATAGCATGCAAATACAAAAACAACTAACTATTATGAGCCTAGATATAGAAAAGGCTTCTGATTCTATCAGTTGGTCTTATCTACAAAGAATTCTGATTGGTTTTGATTTCGCCTCAGATTTTGTCAACTTATTAATGAAAATTTATAGTGGGGCACAAGCTTATGTGAAAATTGGATCATGTCTATCCTCACCACTAGAAATCCTCAAGGGAACTAGGCAAGGCTGTCCTTTATCACCATTATTGTTTGCTCTTTCAATTGAACCTTTTACTACATATATCAGAAACAAGCAAAATATAAAAGGCTTTCAAATTAATAAGGAATATTGTCCTATGATACAATTATTTGCTGATGATATGTTAACGGGTGATATTGATGGTTCTTTGAATGATGTTATAAATACCTTAAGCAAGTTTGAAAGAATTTCAGGGCTTAAATTTAATCATAATAAATCCAAAACATTACTAATTAATAAAAAGATCAACAAAAACCTAAGAGGGAATAGCCTGCTTAATTGAAAGAATGATGTATTAGAATATTTGGGTGTCAGTATAAAGAGTACATGGAAAGAGTCTGTTAAACTAAACTACAATAATTTAATAACCACCATTAGTGAACTAATCAAAAGATGGAATAAAATGTTCTTCACAATGGAGGATAGGCTCTCTTTAATTAAAATGATAATTTTACCTAAAATTTTGTTTTATATACAAATCATTGATACTACCCCCTCCCAAAAACTTATTTAAAAAATTAGATTCCATGCTACTTAAATGTTTATGGTTCCCCTTAAAACCTAGGATTGCATATAAATGGCACATTAGAGCTTGGAACAGTAATGGGATAGCATTCCCTAGCTTAGATCTTTATTCCAAATCAGTTAAAAGTAATGCAATATTATATTGTATCAGACCTACCTATATATTTGGCTGGAAAACAATGCATGAGATTCATAAAACTGATGTCAGAACTGTAGAAAATCAATTTAAGGAACAATAGGGAATAAGTAGAGTTCATTGGCTTTTATGTGAATTTTGTTTATTTAATAAGAAGTTTGATCATTTTTGTTATGGCATTAATCAAATATATAATAACTTTAAAAACATAATTGATTGTAGTTACAACATTAAACAATTTATATTTCTTATATTCCGTATAGCATACTCCCCTGATTGCCTAGATTCTTTCAACATCAATCCGATGCAAAAATTAAAGGAAAATAACTTAAAATTCTAGCATCAGTTTATTGAAAATAAGAGTATTAAACCACTAAACTCTCTTTTATGTAGTTTTGATAATAGTCAAGGCAGTTGGTTGTTTATACACTCATTATGACAGTTTATAGAAAACAAAATGTGAGTATCAATCAGCCTAGAGACTGACTCTATACCTAGTTTTATTTAGCTTTTTATTAGGTGTCTTGAAAAGACCGATAATCAAAAATTAAGTATCTCACCTATCTATAAGATACTAAGAGAAGACATTGCAAAGTTTGATTCAGATTTTTGGAATTATTATGTAAAGATTAATGGAGAACAAATATCTGATGAATCCAAAAAATTGTTACTGAATTCTACGTATGGTACCTCTTCTTCATTATATTGCAGATTGCATACATGGAAATGTATGAATAGGAGTTTCTATACTTCACATAAAATAAATCTTATACTCAAAAACAGTGAAAGTAAATGTTGGAAATATGATGAATTATTAGAGGCCAAGTGGGTTCACATGTTCATTGAATGTAGAAATGTTGCTCAATACTGGAAAGACTTTAGATATTTTGTAAATGCTTTATGGTCTGATAACTGTCATATTTCTAACTCTCTAATCCTATTCAGTATTCCTATACCTAATGTAATACCTAAATCTCAGATTCAGTTACTCTGTTCAATTCTTGCAATTGCCAGAAAAGTTATTAATATGAACTCTAAAAGTAAACAATATTTGATGTTTAAATATTTTATTAATTTAGCAAAAGTTGTTTGTAAAAAAGAACTGCACACCATTTCTTACAGAACTCATAACATTACTCATAAAAAATAGCATGGCAAAAATTGGAAAACCTTTTGAACAAATACTGATAACTTCTCATGGATAAAATGATTATTTATCATGGATGAATGTTGTTGTTGTTCTTCTTTCAGCTTTTCCCGGTTAGGGGTCGCCACAGTGGAACTCCATTCCGCTAATGATTGGCAGTTGGTTTTTATGGTGTCAAGTTGCCAGCCCGACACCCAACCTACAACAAAGGCACGCCCATTCAACGCATGTCTTTCAAACGCCCACTCGACCGCGGGGAGGACATGTATGTAAATATTGTAAATAGTCTTGTTATTCTTTTATTGTATTTGTTATATGTACATTTGCATATGTTTATAATGAAAATAAAATAAAAATGTTTTTGAAAAAAAGAGAAATGGGTCTGTGAACTAAGAATCCACTTATTGATTTTATGTTCACTGGCATATCAGTTTTATTCTTTGAGGTGAACTGGCAGTTGTACATTTTTGACTTGGACAGGATTTGCTTGGGGCATCACTGATTTCTGTAAAATTAGCTCATTTTTAAAGTCTTTAATTTTTAGTAATTCAAGTAACTTTTATTCTTATTGGGTTGGGAAACAAGCAATAAGCTGAACCTTATTTGGTAAAGAATGTGAAATTCCGTGAAGACAAGACATACATTTGTAAGATACAGAAGTTAAATGTTACATATTGTCGTGCATTATATGTCTGTTGTTCTAGAAATTTGATAAAATCTAAAAAAAAAAAGTACAAGGAAATGGATGAAAATGGCTATATTCTTATTTGATACATTATAGGTGTTTTTAAGTTTAACATAATGCATAGATTACTACATCATGTAATCAGTTTTAAGTCTGAATGCATTTGTTTTACTGATGGAGTTCCAAGGAATTTCTCCACAGTCTAGCTTTTTTTTCTCATGAGCCTTATATTATTATTATAGTTTGTTTGCTTGTCCTGTTTGAATTCACTTTGGGCTAACTGTAGTGGGGCTACATTAGAAAAGCCTGGGACTGCTTTTCTAGTGGCAGTAGAAGGTGGCCTGATCTGTCTGAGCTGGGGATCAGACACAATGGCTTTAAATGAGACTACTTGATTGATCAAAGGGTTATCTGCTTTGTTAGTCATTTTTTTCTGCATCTATAAATTCGGCACAGTTGCGTCATGCAGCAGTGCCCTGTATATACAAAGGAACATAGAAGTTATATTTTTTCCAAATAGAACTACCTCAACATTTCTACAGTAATTAGTTCCACAGAGAACAACTAGTTTGAGCACCCCCTCCCCATTATTTTAGTCTTAGATAATCCTGATTGTAGTCTATATCCTTACAGCAATCAAGCTATCCAGCCATAAACCATTTTTGGACCATCTACTTATAGAAAACAAAATAAGGATTTATAGTCATGGATATGCTCTTCCTTGTTATCTCTGCAGTCAGCCTGGTGATCATCCTGATACCGTTTGTGAGAGATATAGTTACATATTGTCACTGGAGACAAGGCTCTCACATGAAAGCATTTGTAAGATCAAACAGGTTGTTAGTGACACACACACTACACTCACCTCACATAGTACAGACCAGACACATAGACCCTTATATGCTGAGGTTCTTAAATGTAATCTCCCTAAATCACAAAGATCAGACAGATATTGCACAAATTAGAAGTGTTCTCAGCAGCCTCAGGAGCATTCCAGAAAATCAGCACCTAACATGACACATATGGCCACATTCCACAGTGTCTCAGCTTCTAAGCCCATAAGTTACACCACCATACAACCCAATATTTTGATCATAGGAAACTCTGTTGTGAGACACACTGATGTCCCACTCACCAGTTTAAGTAAGGAGAGAGAGTCATGGTCAGATGTCTGTCAGGGACTGGGATCTATCAGATCACGCACACGATTAGGCTTCCTATTGAAATGTCGGTACTCAAAATGGGGAGTGTTAGCAAGCCAAAAAATGACTGAAAATGCAAGAGGAGTGAATCTTGAAAAATCACTCTTTACCTTTAAACTTCTTTTTGCTGGGGGTCAAGCCCCACACACACCCCGAACCTATATATACCAACTTTAAGATTGCCATACTCTGGGGGGAAAAAAGTGAATATTCTGAGAAATGGCATCTTGAACTTAGCATATGTAGTCTGTTCTTCTGGCCTTTCAGTCATATTTTGGGACTCGATCTAGTGGGTTCTGACATCACAAATGGTTACCCACATATGTCTTTGAACCACAAGTAACAGTATGACTCAGTCATAGTCTATGTGGACATAAACAACCTGCGATGTACCTCACTTGACTACATGGATAGAGACATGATGGAGCTCTTGGAATACATGTCCCAGGCTGGTATGAGCCTAGCATTGAGCAGCATTCTACCTTCACAAAGATTGATGATACAATATGAACAGAAAATAATTGATTTTATCAAATGTCTTAGAGTGTGGTGTCATCCAAAGTGGGTACAATATTTGTCATCCTGGAATAATATGGTCAACAGACTATGCTAATTTACCAGGGTGGTCTGCACCGATCCCCTCTGGAATTTCAAGTACTGACTAAAGCCTTGTCCATCCCCATACTATCTTAGGCATTACCAACCTGATAGACCTACTGACATAGCTAAACCAGACCAGACCAGGAAAATTTGAAGGTGTTACTTACTGCTCATTTCCAGGAGTCTAAACAAGAAACTCCTCTCCCTGTAAGCTCTTCTCACTCTGGAAACTGTAGACATGTGTGCAGTTACTCAGACATAGTTTAAAGCCGCAAAGAGTACACTAGTAAGGCAGGGCTTCAATGCCTTCCATACATTTATAGTAACTAATGCACAGGAAAGGGAAAAAGGTGACAATGTCACTATTTAAATTAAAAATAAACACACTTCAGGGCAGGTCCATTACTATGATGTGCTTGAGCTTCTTCTTGTCCAAATTACATCAGACAAAGCCCCATGTGATGTCCTTGCAAACTACATGCCCCAACTCAATGACCCAGGAAATCCATAATACATGCTTAAGTGTACTGGAGTCACTCCACATTTATCCTAACACTATACTCATGAGGGACTTTAACTACCCCAGTAAAAACTGGGAATCAGATATGCAATCTCTGACAAGCAAACCCAGGTATTTCTGGACTTTGAAAATACAAACTCCTTTGATCGGTTAGTTTGGGGAAAAAACATCTTTGACCTAATCCTCACAAACATGGGGAAACATTGTATCCCCCCTAGTGTAATGTCTTCACTGGTCATGTCAGACTATAAAGCTGTCTCCTTTGAAGTAAAGGTAAAATCATGGACCACCAGTTAACTATGGAACTCCCAGGAATTAATCTAAGGCAGACTTCTTACTATTAAGTGACACCCTGTCAAAATTTCAAATCCCCCCAAACCCTGAGAGCACCACTACTTATGCAGAACCATTCCCAGAAACCCTGCATAATTAAATTAACAGCTACAAAGAGATAGCTGTATCTTACCTGGAAGAAGCACAGGATCAACTCAAAAAAATGGCTGTATAACAAAAGAAAGAAATTCATGGCAAAAAGCATGAGGTGCAATGCCCAGCAAGGTAAAAAAAATCCCCCATCAACCTAAACAAGACCTCTGAATAGGTTCATAGGTGTGTGTACTAAGCTAATG
>NC_056739.1:543086768-543124268 GCF_019279795.1 Protopterus annectens
TGACAAGGTGCTCACAAAAGGAAGGCATCATGAGGGTTGTGCTGGAGGAGGACAGAAAAGGGGTACTATGTTTTTGGTGGGGGACAGATCCTCTATTTTACATTTTTTTTTAAGTAAGAGGGAAGTTGGGGATGGTGTAAGGAAAGAAGGTGTAGAAGAGAGGCTTAGGGAAGAGTTAAGGAATGGATGGAATACAAAAGAAAAGTACGGCAGACAGAAACACTATGGTGGGCTGATATCTGTGGATGATACAAGATGTACAGATGGCAGACAGATGCAAAAGGATGAGGATGAAAAGATATCAGATGAGGTCTCACCCTGGTCTAGAGGACCTCAGATATTCGCATTGGCTGATGGATCTGCAGTAGGGGACCCAGTTGAGATGGGGTGGAGGCCTCTAGTGGCTCAATGGATGGAACCAGACAGTTCAATCTGTAACCCATTGAAGGAGATCTTGCTTGAGTTAAAGGCATCTGTCCACCACCTGCTCAACTTCATCTTCAACCAGGTCCTGGAGCTCACACAATTTGTGAGTTACTGGGCTATGCCATGTCAGGGCACCCACAGAACTGTGGCCACCACCCAACCCTGAGAATATACCCCTGGGTGGGAAGAAGGAGAAGGTGTATAAGCCCTCACTTGGGAAGTACAAGGCTGGGCTGCCCCAGGAATCTCTGGACCTTTGGAAAAGGGAACATAAAAAGAAAAAAAAAAGAAAATAAATAAGAGAGACATAAAGTGGGAACAAGAAGGACTCATAAGTTGCTGTTGCAATATTTTAATGACAGTGCATATTAAACATTTATTAGCCAGGATTACTGCATGAATGTCTACTAAATTTTACATTCTGGAATAATGATGCTAAATGGTATTACAACTGACTGTTGTGTAAAGTTTACTTATGGTTATTTAGTTATTTTTGTACTTCTTTTCTGATTGCCATTTGTATTTGAAATAGTGGAACAAAAGTTCTAGCATGACCTTTCATATTTTTGGCTATAGAATGGAACAGATAATGCATGACTGTATTTGTATTCTTCTGTAATGACATGAGTAATACTCATGAACATCTTCCGTCAATCATTCAAGTTGCCTGTGAGTCTGATCCTTAATGTAACTGTACACCGCCTTAGCTAAAAAAATGAGAATAAAAGAAATGTATACTGGTTTACTTGTGCTATACTGGGTCTATATTAAATCAGCCAGCGCTTAAAATAGCGAATGTTGATTTATCAACTCTTTAAAAATGAAAGCTTGAAATCCCAAAGACACGGAACAGCGATTTTTTTCCTAGGGAAAAAAATCGCTGTTCCACAAAAAAAAAAAAAAAAGTTCAAAACACTAAATAAAGTGGGGGACTTCGGCCCCCACACCCCCCTACTTAAATATACCAAGTCCTGAAAACGGCCCAGTGATTTTTTTTCATGTCTTCGGGATTTCAAGCTTTTACTTTTAAAGGGTTGATAAGTGGAGTTTGCTATTTTAAGCGTTCGCTGATTTAATATAGACCCGCTATACTTGCATGCACAGCTGTGGAATACATATTTTGTTTTCCTAACAAACTTGTCCTCTAGTAGATGGATTGCAATGGATGCATTACTTAAGAGAAAATACAGTAGGCCTTACTTCATTAATGCAGAATGATAGCAGTAATAAATGTTTTGCTTATTTCCTGACAATCATTCCTTTTGTTTTAAAGTTTCTTTATTTTATTAGTACAAGTGTGATAGGATGTGTTGTACTCCTGTTACTGGATACCTTGACAGACACCAGTGTGTTTGGGAATGGTAGAGAAGGGTTAGCTATTGCTGCATTGCTCTTTACGGAAAATATAAATTTCCTTGAAGTATGGTAACTCTAACAAGAAACTATACTTGACCATTATAATCTGTGTTATGTTGCCCGCTACTTATTTTCTGTTTTCCGAAGTTAGTTTCAACTAACTGTAAGGCATACAGTTCCTCATTATTGGGGCCCAGTGAGCCAGCTGGTCTCCCTCCATCTCTCCAGGCTGTCATATCTGTGCTGATGCTGATGCTGATGCCTGACAGCAATGGCAGGTGCTTCTCCAGCTTCTGCCAAATATCATTTTTTCCTACTCTGTGGCAGCCACAGTCTGATCAGGTTTCTGTAGGTATGAGTCCTGTAGCAGATAGAAATGGATATTGATCTCTTTTTTTTAGAGCAACTTGGGGGCTTAATCCTGGGCTTTCACAGATGACATCCTATGAAATGCCAGGGAAACAATGAAGGATGTAAGTACAGAACAGGAAATAAGAGGGTACTCACCCTCTGAGCTGTGACATAAGAATACGCAGCCCATGTTAATTACTTCTGTGTCAGGGTTGGTTTACTAGCTGGATTAAACTATCGTTTTTTTTAATCACTGCTATTGATTCTTTAGTTAGGAGAATGGAAAAGCTTCAGCAGTTTAATATCTACAGATGTCTTAGAGTGGAGGCCTTTCAGTGCACATGGATCTACTGAAAAGGTTGTCAGTATTTATTGTTTTGGATAGTTTAAGCAGTTATGATAGCATGGCCTTAAGTTTGTATTTCTGTGGTGTAGTCACTTTGATGTTTAAGTAGTTTGTTACTAAACATTTACATTTTTTGTGTTCACGTTCAGGTAAGTCATTGATAGTACTTTGTAATGTGTTGTATGTGTGTTAGGGATACAGCAGTAGCAGTACAGTAAAATACAGTTCTACTGACTGTTAGTGTACTACATCCATATTCAAAAGCTAGAGGTTCACAGGTACGTATTAGGCCCTTATGGACGATTTTAAGCCTAGGTAGTTGTCCTTTTTGTGCTCAAATTAGTCTATGCCATTTGGTTATAGACTGACCTTACCAATCCCATGGTCTATAATTATATAATACCCCTAATGAGGATAACTGGGATCATACCATTGATAATCTGAGTGAACCCATGAATGGGTCAAAGCATTTAGGAACCACCTCTGCCCATTACAGAGGGCAATCTCAGGGTAAATTTTCTATTTTTCATCCATAGATCTAAGTTGTTCTTGAAAATGGACAAGGATTAACTTTGTTTTGTGTGGATGGAGAGTCTGTTCCACAGCAGTAGTATCCTTCTAAATTGTTTGTTGATGTTGCAGAAGAGGTTTAAATCCCTAGACCAAGTATTTCTCATGCCATTTGACATGTTGATGTGTAGTAAACCCATCAGTAATGGGCTGGAGATGGATGCCTTGTATGCCAGGCATAGGTCACCTCTTAGTCTGGAGGATAGCGAGTATAATGACAGGGCTTTGAGTCGGTCCATGTCGGACATGTTGTTTAGGCCTTGTATCCTTTTAGTATGGTATCTCTGCTGCCTTTCCAGTTGTTGCATGTGCCAAAGTGTGGTAGCATAGGTGGGGTGAGATGGACAACTGCCCCGGTCCAAAGTGTTAAGGGGCATGATCATACGATTCCAATCTGTAATGCAGCTACTGATATTCCATTTGCAATCAAACCTGAGCACTATAGCACTCTGCAAGTGGTCTAAACTGTAGCAATTTAAAGGTTAAAAAAATCACTGTTTTTTTACCTGAGTGCTGCAGTGCTACATGCAGGCAGACTATAAACTGTAACAAATGTTATTCCATCCATCCATCCATCCATCCATCCATCCATCCACAACCCCTTTTTCCCATTTGTGCACATGGTGTCACTTCAACAGTGACAGTAATCTAGAGCCAATGTTTACACCGCCGAGTGGCTAGCCCTGCCATGGAAACTGTAACAACAGTTATTATTATTTTTGAATTTTTTTTAATAAAATGGAGGAGGGTTGGTGCAGAGCACAGAAATGAGACCTGAATGACTAGGCAGGAGGGGAGGGGTGTTGCTCATCTGGCCACCTGATTGGTGTGCTGTTGAAGGAAAGTAATTGTTTTTACTCTAAAATAGAAGAGCTGGGGGGTGCTGGTTGAGCCAGCTATGTTTCTGCCAAAGGGAGCATTATATTCAATGATTGGACTAATGAGGGCTGAGTAAAGGGGGACAATGACATCCCTAGATCTAGACACAATCTATTCGTTTATAAGCTGTGTAAGATAGAAGGACTTTCTTACAAAAGTAGACACGTGTTGGTCAAAAGTTAGGTCACTGTCCACATTAATTCCCAAATCCTGAACAACTGGGTCAACTCTTAGGGGTGTATTGTCAGTGTGGTAGTTCCCTTTGTAAGATGATTTCCCAAAAGATACAATAATGAATTTTGGCATTTAGTTTCAGGTCATGTATATATCCAGGTATGGCATAGTTTACTGTGCCTGAAATTTGCTGTTCTCTGATGTGTGTCCCCATACTCAGCACCCTTCGGCACAGCTCGCCCACGAGAAGCCAAAGTCACTTAATGCCTACTGAGTGGATAGACACTTGTGCTATGATGTAATTCAAAGAGCTCTGTGCAACTAAGCATAACTTATATAAGATAAACCAGCCTCGATTTACACCATTTGGCTTAAGTCTACCATATTAAATATGCTGATAATCTGTGGGAAGAGCTAACAAATAAAAAGGAATTATTAAAAGAAGTAATACTTGGAAATTAGAAAACCAAGATTGGTCCAATTCATTTGTATCAATTTATCATTGTCATATGGTATGACAAGTAAGATTTTTTTACAATGTTAAAAATCATTGTAGTGGTAAAATGCATGGTAGTGCCATTTATGTCAGCTTGCACACTATATTTTGGTGTTTTATGGTCTTTATTACGATTACAGAAAAGTAGGGTAGAGGTTTAAAATGAATTGGCATAGTTACAGTAACTGTATATGAAATTAACTGGCTGCAAATACTAACTGAGAAAAACTAAAATAACACTCAACATTACTATAACAAATCAAAATTAAAATAGCACTTTTACAGTATGTACTACTAAAACACTGTCAATGCGGGCATCATATGTGAGTCGAGTTTGAATGAGACCCTAAGTTAATGCTTTTAGGTTGCAGTATGCTGCAGCAGGGATCAGGACACTATGAAGACAATTGTACAACCGAAGAGAACAACATTCTGATGGATGATCTCAAGACAACCAATTAGTGGCTGACATCAGTGCCGTAACATGAAGGAACAGCACACCAGAACACTGTACAAAATGAGTAGCTGATGTGGTGGGACATGCAAGGACAAGAAATAGGCAGAATGCAATTGCCCTCAACAGCATGGGTTGGTGTTGTTCCACAATCTCACCATTAACACCTGATAAGGAGTACCTTCTTTTCATTAGGGAGGATATGAGTATGAAGCATGTGATGATACCACAGGAATCATCAGAGGAGGTGTGGACACCAGTACTTTCAGACCACTGCAGCTGCACCAGTGTGGTACAGAAGAAGATTATTACATAGGTAATGGCAATACTTTCTGCTGGCATATACTGCCCAGGATAGGATATGACCAATTACATTTTCCATCATCAGATGCCCTGTATATGTCAGACATGCAAGAACGTTCCTATTGTTTGATTGGTAAGAGTCTTTCTCATCTGCTTATACATACATAATTTTTGGTTGTTTTAAACGTCATCATTTATTCATTTTAATTTACGTTGTATTTAATAGTGGTTGTGGGTTTTGAAGATGGTGTTAAGTGTATGTACACACTTATTTTTAATTGATTCAATAAAAAGTTTTGATAGGCTATTAATGTTTTTTAGGTGACTATATAAGTGTAATGAGATATGTGAATGTCAGTCCTGATGAAGTCTTATTGATGAAAGCGCTTAACCCTGGTATTCTTTGTCAATAAAGTTGAGTTGGAAAAAAATATTTTGGAAATGGTTTCCAGTTGTCCAGTTGTTCCACAGGATTGGGTGCCACACAGTCACAAGTGTACTGGCAGGATCCCCCTACCACACAGCAGGTATCTAATTCCATAAACAGTGACACAGGCTCATACAATCAACACAATAATGACAGAACATTGCAACCTGAAGGGGAAGAGGGACACCATGTAGCACAACACCAGTCTCTAACAAACAAGATCATATTCAAGAAGACAATACCATTTCAGAGTTAGCAGTGCCCTCTGTGATGCCTATACAAAGGGATGCCAGATGACAACATATGTCACAGCTAACTCCAGATGCATACAAGACATTAGGTATCCAGCAGCAGATGTGCTGTGACATTGTCATTCCCACAGAAAGTCAGGTAAAGATGATTAGGGTAGTGTAGGGTATACATGAAGAATTTCATCAATACATGAAAATGGTGAAAGTCAGGGACAATACATGATGCTCATGTGCAGTATGGTGGCACAGACAGCATCCACGTCCACTTTCATGTACATAGCAACAAAGACCTGCCAGACATACATATGAAGCACAGCTGGATACGTTACAGGGGAGTGTCCACACATGTGGATGCTGAGAAGGCAGCAACACCATGTAATTCCAACGGTAGTGCTTCAACAACCACAGGTGATGTAACACAAAGAAGGTAGGCTGGACTCATCATCCTTGCACAGCATTAGGCAGAACCTCACAGATGAGGTCTCAGTCCCACAGCACTGTCAGATCAATTAATACAAGGTCCCTTGCATTAAGTAGATCACAACATCACAGTAGTTCAGCATCATGCTGTCATGACAATACTCACTCATGATCATTACACTATCATTGGGGGACATTGTGTGTGACACATTAGGTATATAATTACATTCTAGACCCCATGGATAAAATTCAGTCATGTATATAAATGCACAGCTACTTGTAAGATGTGAATCTATGGTGATACTATGCAAAAGGGGAAAAAAAACTGGAGGAGGGGATAATTTGGTTCTGCAAACTGTTACTTCAGATAGTATTCTGTGAATACTGCAGATGGGAATGCATAAGAAGAGCCCTGCATTTGCTGATGATGTAAATCCTGCCAGTGAAACTAGCACTGTTGTTACGTGCCCCTGAGGACTGCACAAATTACTTTTTAATAGAGCTGATAACACACAGGATTAGTGTCGATGAAAGAACTATCAAATCTAATGTGCAGCCTCACCATACAGCAACAGCCAACAAAATACATGTCAATTCCTCCTGTACATGCAGCAATACATGCTTCTTTATGTTACTATTTGCAATATAGCCTGAAAAAACTGATATATGACAAACAGTCCTTCAACACTACTTTTAACAAATAGTCCTTCAACACTACAATTGCTTTACATGAGCTTTTTACTTAAAGGAGTCATTACACTTCGCCTTATGCCTTAACCATTAATACTGTACAGATCACCGTTGATGGGCATCAGACTGGAGATATGACAAACCAAACACATATAGCAATCAATTAGTTGTGCATAAAAATCTTTAAATAATAATGAAACTGTCTGATGTACAGTGAGACTTGGCCTTGCACCACACAGTATAGCCCAAAGCGAACACTGCATGCATCAAGTTTAACCTATTTGATATTAAAATAAAGGCAACATTACCTTAATGTAATGGCCATAGTGATGGAATAGATGCCACCTCTTTGCCTGCACAGCAATGTACCCATGCATGAGCCTGCCACACTGGGTCCCTTAATACTGCTGTCAGCTGGCCACCATCACTGTCATTACTGATTGAAGGAACAGTAGTGGAAGATACACTGTCATCATGAGTAATAGGACTACCAGACCAACACATAATTATGCTGTGCAGAATGCATCAAGTGGTAGCTATCATGCATGCAATAACAAAGTCATACAGAAAAGAGCCCCCAGACTCATCCAGACAATGGAACGGGCTTTCATCAGGCCAAACACTTGTTCAGTGATAGTCTATGTCCGGGATAGGGCTATGTTGAAACATTCCTAAGAAGTTCCCCTAGGGTTATAGACTGATGTCATCAGCTAGGATTTCAGTGGGTAGCCTGCATCACTTGCAAAAGGGAAAAAAATGGAGGGATATAACAAAAGAATGGAGATTTACTACTAAACAAAACATTTACCTGATTAGGTTTACAGAAATTAAAATTCCCAGAAAGTTTGCACTTGGCAATAAGGTGACCGTGGGTATCCTCATGACACATGAAGGAAGAGGCAGTCACGTGAGCCTGTGTGCCAGGCATGAGAATCATGGGCACTGACAGGATGCTAGACCAACATGTTAGTGATGTACCTTCATGCATTGCACACAGACAGTTGATGTAATGGTAGCCCTTCCATTTCTGGTACCATTCTCCTGAGATCCAGATGAGGCCCAGATGACAACATAGATGAAATCTGCACCCCAAGCACCTCTGAAAAATGTACCATTCCCATAAAAAGCACTCATGGGTCTGGTTCTGTCCTGAGGTGACACTGGCAGATAAAAGTTGATCCACACATGCCAAGAATATGTCAAGGAACTGCTGAAGTATTTTGAAAGCAGAAGCCTGACAAATACTCATTGTGTCACCAGTTTGTCTCTGGAAGGTCCTCAGGGCAAGTATAGTAAGGACTATACATACCCCAGAGTCCACAAGTATAGGAAGACAACGCATTCCCTCAGTCCTCATCTGTGGGCCATACAGACTCACTATATCCCTTAGAATAGCCCTGTCCATTCTAAATCTATCAAGGATTTCTTGGTCACAAAGTATGCCTACATGTGCACCTTTTCAGCTGGTGAATGCCATTGTGCGCCTGTGATTTTTTACAGCTGAGGCAAGCAGCTCACAACAACGAAGCTGGCAGTTATGGCAAGCATCTTCACTGATTGCAAACTAGATAAAAAAATCAACTTTGCATTTTGTAAGGTATTTGTACACGTAGCAGACAAACAGGTAGGAAAATATCCAATTTACATAAGTTTGTCATACAAATTTAAGGTGTTCCTCCTCTATATTTCATTACGATCTCATTTGCATAAGTTTTTCTTTGGCTGACTAAACTGGATGTGCCAAAGCGCAGCTTCCAGTATGAATCTTACCAAAGATGCATTTAGGTGCAACCTGTGCAAATTCCTGCTACACGTTAATTACAGTGACTATGAATACCATTCTATGTCTCTTTAGAATGGCCATTTTGCCTGCATTTTACCTTACACTCTTCATTTGCTATCCTTACGTTTCCATTTTGTTTTTAATTAATTTAACCAATCTTCCAATTTGTGTTGCTTTTTCCAGCATTAAGTTCATTCCTAATTGTAACTTCAGGGACACTTCAACATCAATCAGCCCAATTGTAATTTTGACTCTAGCCCATAATTTTCAGTCAGTTTATCCAGATTCCTTACAAAAGCTTCCATTCACTCATCTTGAGCTAGTGAACATTCGTGGAAGTCGGCCCTTTTGGGTATATTATTTGTTTTTTTGCACAAAATTTTAATTGAGGTTACTAATTACTGACTCATATGTAACAGTCTGTCCTCTGAGATTGAAAACAAGCTGTATATTGTCTCTACTTTATTTACCATGGTGAATAACAGTGTTTACCTGAATTTTTTGAGTTTCTTTGTCCTGCTTAGTAGCTACTCAAAAACACGTACAGTAAGTCTCGGCCTCTATATTGGGCAGGGAAATGGCTTTATGAAGTCAAATGGCTGTGATGGGTTAAACTTGATTGCATTCAGTGAAAATGGGGTTTTATATGGATAAATACCTTCAAATGGAGAAATGACCACTTTGTAAAGGTAAACTGTTTTCAATACAAAAAAGTGTACTTTGAGCTTGGTAGACACTAGCTGACAAAAAGTGCTTCTGGTTTTATTTTCTGAAGAAGATCCCAGTTCTGACCCCACAATACAATGCACACCTGTGGTCACCTACTTATGTTGAAGGCAGTGTTGAATAACATCAGAATACACCATAATTTCCAGAAAAAGAGCAACTTTAATTTTGAACAAAACCGCAGTGTAACAAGAACAATATTAACAGCTCACTCATCACAAATATACTGGAAACAGATGTTAGACTCAGTGCTTTGAGGGACATAGTATCTCTTAAAATCGCTATGCTATACCATTTGTCTGAAACTGGAAGTGTTATCATGCATATGCACAATATATACAGGCACATAACAACTCTACCTTTCTTATCATCAAAACAAGGAACTGTGTGACAAGAATGCTAAAACCAAATGGTGTAGTCATATCTAATGCATAGAATTACTTGCCGGGACTCTTTTGCGGGGAATTGTTATAACTAACAAAGTTAGCATTCTTTGCATACTTGGCTTTATAATGCATATGCCAGTAAACCTTATGGCAAGAGTGATATGTACATCTTATAAAGAAGTACAATTTTATATAACCCTTAGTGAAGAAAATGTTAGATAACTAATGTTTCACTATCAGTAATAGCGTTAGCAATGAAAAATCAAAAGACTGCAATTTAGACACGATACGCATTTATAATGGCAATTTCTTTCTTTATTACTGATTTATGGGCTCTCCCACACAAGACTATTTTATCAATTATTCATTATAGGCTGATTTCCAAGGAGTCATGCTAACACAGTTCTATGTAGACTGGAATTTCCAAATCCTGGATAATAAAATAAACTTCATTTGATCAAAAGTGTAAAAGGATAGTGACAAGAATGCTGACAACATTCATGCAGAAGGGACAGGCACCATTTTACGCTTATCATGCCTATAAAACCACAATCTCATTGAATGTGATGAAGCAGTTCATACCTTGGGAGTCTGCAAAGGAATGTATTACAACAGAATTTTATGTCCTCAACTAAAAGGTCTTATTCTAAAAATTCATTCATGCCAACAAAATATTTCTCATATTTCTCACTGCTTAAACAAAGCTGGCTTTGTTGTTTTCTACAATGATATAGGTAATAAAAAATTCCTAACAAAACAAATGCTTTCTGTGTTGTGTATATCTCATTGTTTCAGTCTTCTTGGAAACCAGCAAAAGTGCTAATCTGTTACTGATTAGGAAAAGGTCCGTAACTATAATAGGCTCTGTGTTAAAGGAGTAAGAAAAAGTTCCTAAGAGAAATTATGCTTTCCACACTGCATATATTTTATAGCTGGGAAAATTCCGGCATATTGTCAGAAAATCTAAACCATACTGCAGAGGAAATATGTGACAACTATGCTCATTGGGTATGCAGAATTTCATCCAAGCCTCAGAAATCTGAATAATTTGCCAGAACTGCAGTTTATGCAAGCTGTCCAATGAATGCACACATGTTGGATATCAACACAGTCATGCCTGAAGGCTCTTCGTATAAAAAAAATAAAATAAAACTGTGGACAACTAATCTCTGCAACATAAGGTAGCAGATGGCTTTATTTTGAGTTGATACCATTGGACAATAACAAACTGTGCTGCACACTAGGGCATTTAAAGCAACACTTGGGAGGACACCGCTGAATATACTCACTGCAGTTGAGTTATCATGTTTATTCGCATACAGGAACAAAACGGGGCAATACTAAAGGTTCTCATGTGGAAGACAATACCTTGGGGAAAACAATATTAGGATGCCTGTAGAACTTAAATAAGTTTAGAATTGTTAAAAAGATGCAGTGCTTAAATAGTCCTATGTGCTGTCTCTACAACACTAACAAAAAATCTCAAGGCTATATAGTCATTATATGTTAAAGGATAATAATAAAGCTATACTATCTAAAAAACAATGTTCATTATAAAAATGAATTGTCACACACTCAGTGATGCTTCACAGATGTTCTAGACATTAAGTCTATAGTTTATCATCAGCAGCATTAAAATGCATCTAATTCAATAAGTAGAAATGTCCACTGTATACATTCTGAATACAGGAACAGAAGCAAAACTGGGAATTGGAAATAAACTAGTGTAGCATTCATGCCAGCTGAACATAAACCATAACAAACTGCAAGTTATCCATCTGGGACACTTAGACATCATGCACAATGCATTATAGTTTTGCCCATGACAAGCCATATGTGTTTCTTGTACTCACAATTCCCTTGCTCCAGTAAGGGGCATGTGAGGACAGCTAAGCTAGCATCTTTTTCTTCAGAATACATTTAAACTACAGGTATTGTCTGTCAAACTAAACACCTGTCTAAATGTGCATTATATTACCCAGTAATAAATCACTGGTGATCCACTGTCTTTCACATTAAGTTAAGATTTCCAATATTCTACTGGTCTAAGTGTAATTTGATATCATCCACAGTCTAATTTACAGTTCATTCCGTCTCTCTCTATGTATAGTTTCAAAATTGAAGCAGACTTTGATAATGATTAACATACATTATTCAATTCATGGTAAATAATGCATTGCTACACTGCAAAGTATTTTCTTAGCGCATGTCAGAATTGATTTCTCTAAAGGCTCCCTTTCTTATAAAATTAACAATTTAGTACTTTTCAACAGAGTTCACTTTTGTTGAAAACCACTTTATAGCAAATAGTTCTTGAAAACCAGAAAGTTACGAAAATGAGATGAAACATTTTGATAATATACTTAACTCTTCTATCTTGTACAAGCAAAGGAAATGCAGTAGCTAATAAATATTCAAGGATCTAGTATCAATTTCCAAAATTTAAAAATACAAACCAGGAAAGATGCTACTAACTATTCTAATCAAATTAGAATAAACCAGGGTGAAATCCTATACCTACTTTAGCTAACTAACAAAATGAGACTTCTAAATTCCTTGGTAATACAGTCTTATAACAATTTGATATTTTGAAAACTATAGCCATTACGTGTACCTTCAAAGTTTACTGGTTAACCTCATCTATATTCTTAGTCTGCAAAATATTTTGTATTTCTTTCAGTCCATATTTTAGCAAATGCATATTTGTCCTGCAGAATCCTTACTTTCTATTTGTGGTATCAGTGTCAGTTGTAAAGTAATGCATTATTATGGTGTGAATAACCAAACAGATGAAAAACGTGAAAAGCATGAAGATAAAAATATCAAACATGGAAGAAAAGCATTGCCCAGCATGACCTAATAAATGAAGCATCATCTTGTAGAATATGTCTTAGGAAGTATAAACATGGTATTTATGTATTTAACTTTGTGTGTGTGTGTGCGTGTGTGAGTGTGTGTGTGTGTGTGTGTGTGTGTGTGTGTGTGTGTGTGTGTGTGTGTGTGTGTGTAAGAAAGCATGCACACTTGCATGTACATAATGTAAGAAGATACCCCTTATTATTTAGGAGATCAAACAATGCTTTTTAGGAAATCTTGTTAAAATTTGTCTAGGTGACTGTATCTGTTTTGCATGAAAATTATTAAAAAAAAAAGACTACAGGATGGTCGAGTCTCATTAAGTGTTGGGTCACCCCACATGGATAACTGCTGAGAATTTACACAGAATGGAGGGAATATATATTTCGGATTTCGGAATAAGGCACTTATATTTCCAGCTTTTGCCAGTCTTTAAACAGTGACATACAGCTCCTCATTTCTTTGGACTCCTGTATCTTTAGCAGGTCAATTGACCAGCCCAGTTTGACACTGCTATGATTACCATGGTCATGCTATAACTTTTTTAGCACTGACATTGTGCAAAGGATCTGCTCCAGAAATTAAGTTTTGGAGAACATTACCTCTGCACTTCCATTCTCTTATATTCATGTACAGATTCAGTAAATTGATAAACTGATCCCCAACTTTTTACATTTGGCTGTTTATCAAAGTGCTCAATTTACAACATAGATGCTGGCCCAAGTTGCTAGCCTCTCAGAGGTACTTACTCAGAGTAAGATTCTAGAGAAAATGTTATTGATTCACATTTATTCGCTAACATAAAATATATATCCCATATATATATATATATATATATATATATATATATATATATATATATATATATACCATATTCTGTATGCGTGTATGCCTGTGTCTGTGTGTGTTTACAGCTAGATAGAGAGATAGACATGCAGCTATTTCCCTTACACTTCCTGGAGTTTTACATACCTGAAGCCTTGATGGGATGAGTAAAATAGTTGCATATTCAGATGAAAAAAAAATGTATAAAACCATTTTTTTGCAAGGGAGGGCAGAAAAAAGTCTAGTTATAATAGCAAGCTTAGCTACACCTCTGGGAGTTTTGTTGTTAGTAGACATTTTCCTCCCATGTAATGGAGAGGTTTTTTTTTCAGCAGTGATATGTTTCTCATCAGTATCTATTGAACAATGTATTAGCAAGGAAGGAGGATCGTTACACTGATAAGTGCAGCACCAGCAGTTTGAAAGTGACTGAACTCCCATTGGTTATCCAATGGGACCAGCCAGTTCACTGATGATGTTGTGACTGTCAGTCTTGCCTGATGAGAGAGAAGTTATTTGCATATGAACTCCAAGTTTACACCATGCATAAAATGGTATACAATGTCTTCCCCCATTGTGTAACAGGGAATGGCTTTGGTATGATATTTTACAATGTGTCTGCTATACACACAAAATGTACAACCTGAACATATTTTTTTCCTAAATAAAGAAATGCCAAAATTAGATCATTATCTTCATCATTAATCCCCTTTCTCACATTTTTTTCTACTTCGGGTTGGGGTGTCATGTTAACTGTCACTATCAGTTCAGTGTCACTCTTCTTCCTGCTTTGACATTCATACCTGACTGTTGCAGATCTTCTGTCATGCAATCCACCTAACTCCTGGTGGACAATCCTCATTTCCTCTCACTTTCTTCTTGTCTCTCCTAAATCTTCTTCACCAAATCATCTTCTGCTTTCCTGCATATATGCCCAAACCACTGTGATCTGTGCTGTTTAACCTACTCTGTGATTGGAGGTACTCTGCCTTCTGCTCTGATGTCATCATTGCTTCACCTGTCCCTCAGTGGGGAACCTACCCCCTGCCTCATGCAGTTCACTCCCATCATCTCAAACTTCATCAGCTACTCTGCCTTCACTGCTCAGGTTTCTGTACCATACAGACATACTGGTCACACCACTGTTTGTATATTTCTTTTAAGTGTCTTAGCATTCTCTCACACCGTACCCCTGGCTATCTTCGCCATTTGACTTCATTCTCTCTGATTCTAGTTTTGAACTTCTGATGCAGACTTCCCTTCTCCTCAATCACCCCTCCCAAATATCTGAAGCTATTAACCCATTCTACTATCTTCCCTTCCATCTCAATTTTGAGGTTCTTCTGATTTTCACTATTTGCTGTCATGACAACTGTCTTGTCTGTATTCAGTTTCATTAATTAATGTTTCAAAAACTAATTAGATAATACATAAAAATGAGAGCCTATATATTTTTTGACTGGGAGAATAAATCACATTAGCTCAGCAAAACAATTACCAGGTTGCAAAAGGTTGGAAAGAAACTAACTGTATTATTTCTACCCTAGATTTAGTGACAGAGTACAAACATTCGGACGCATCAAAGTATATTTTCAGATGTCAAATATTAAATTACATATTATGAAGAAGAAGATTCCTGAAAAGTTTAATTATTGTTGTGAAATTCTTTTTTTTTCACATTTTTTTCACATTTCATTCATTTAGTTTCCAGTTACCCACATAATCCAGTTCAGCATCATGAGGGAACCAAAGCCTCTCCCATCACTTAAAGAGCATAATTATAGCAGGTTAAGCAATCCAGAATGGAATGCAAATCCATCATAGAATGCACATATGCACTTAATCATACAACACACACACACACACACACACACACACACACACACACACACACACACACACACACACACACACACACACACACACACACACACACACACACAAACACACACACACACAAGCACACACACACACACACACACACACACACACACACACACACACACACACACACAGCTTTGGGCATTGTGGAGAAAAAAAAATTCTCCTATGGCATATCTGTGTGATGTGCAAGGAAAATGGAGCAACCAGGGAGAATCCACATTGACAGACGAAGGAAGAGCAAAATCTACACAGAAGGCATCCCAGCTAAGAAATGAACTAGAAGACCACTCCTGTGAGGCAGTAACCATAGCACCAGTATGTCATCCTGCATATTTTTCAGAGTTATTATATGTCAGTATTTGTCTTCTATATCTCACCAGGTAGGCATATATCACCAGGTACACATATCTCAACAGGAAGGCAGGCTGCCCAAATGAGCTGGTGCAGCCAGCGCCTGTGATGAATAACAGATATATGTTTTTGGTCATTTATTCACCTGATCTCTGCCTGTTCATTTTTTTCCTTATTCCATGTGCTCATGCTTACAATACCTCTTAGCTTGTGTGTTTCATATTATGTGTTAGTGCCACACCAGTGCACAGTGGAAAATTGTGCTGGTATGCCATATAATAGTTGTAATATAGGGCCCTTGACACACCTGCTTATGATGTGGGCATAATGATGGACACTCCGATCAAATTTTATACAATACACGATATCTTCATAAATGTCATAGTAAAGGTGAACATACACTGCTAGTGCATAGCTAAGGATGTGTGCTATGAAAAAAATTGCATAGGACGGCACATGGTTGTGAAGTATGCAGACTAAGAACATGTGAATACTCTGTATAGTGTGGGAAGCCATTGCTTGGACCATGCTCTTGTGGCTGCATGAAAAATGATAGTATCTGCTGTTGTCCTTTTCATTCTTCCTCTCTTATGGGTTACAGATCCAATCCTCAGATATGACTTGGCTACATACTTTAGACTTTGCATCCTCCCTCTACCCATAATGCACTACTTCATACGTTCATAGGTTCATAGCTTCATACTAGGCTATCTGCCCTGGGGCAATTATAAGCCTAGCCCGATTCTGTATGGCTTATGCCACCCCTTGATTTGAGTATACTGTGCCCTTTTTAAGGTTTAGTTTACTGTGCCTCTGTCTAATAGTGACACGGGAGTAATCCCTAGGACAAACCTATGATCCCCCATCCACCTATCGAGATTCTTTTTGAAGAGATTCAGTGAGGTGCTCTGCCTCACATGAACTGAAATTCTATTCCAGAGCGAAGGGAGCCTCTGGGTTATGAACCTGTCCCTCCAGCAAGTTTTATTTATTTCTGTGCTGAGGTTCAAGTCCCTCGAGCGTGTGGCTCTAAGGGATTTAGATTTACTGAGGTGGAGCATGTCCATTAATTCTGGATTTGACATAGCTTTGTATGTCAAGCATAGATCGCCTCGAAGTAGGCGGTATGCAACTGAGTAGAGCTGGAGTTTTTTTAACCGAGCAGCATATGGCATCTGTTTGAGACCCTTGAACCTCTTGGTGAGATACTTTTGGGGTCTTTCTAATTGCTGCAGGTGTCGGGTAAGGTACATCCCAAAAGGGGCATTGTATTCTATGATGGGCCTGATGAGGGATGAATAAAGGGGCACAATTATCTCTCTTGATCTAGATGTGAAACCCTTCGTGATGAGGTGGGCTACTTCATCATTATTGCCACAGATCTCATTTGTGATGCAGGTTCTGGTCTCAAGAAATTGTAAGAGTATTTACTTATTTTCCTAAAACCTTAAAAACCTTCTAAATTTACAATAACTTTAAATGTCCCTCTTAGTTTTTCATTGATGCTAGGGGCATTTTTTCTGTTCCTTTTTCTCTACTGTTCTTAGTAGTTCTTTTAATACCATCACTAATATTTTTTTACTGCACCCTAGATAAGTATTTCTATCTTTACCATACTTGGTAATAGCCTTGTTTCTTTCTAACTTAATTTTTTAAAAAGCTTTTTGTTTTTTTTTATATCATTGTACATTGTTTTTTTCTTTTCTGGGGGGAGTACTTTTTTCAATGTCTGAGAAGCTAGCAGGTTTTAAGATATGCACTTCTTGTGGGCATAAGATCCCTAATTCAAATGCCCTCAAGAAGTACATTTACCACCTTGAGCCCATTCATTTGAATATGGCCTGTTCAATGTGCTCTAAAATCAACCCTAGAGCTTTGTCTGACAGGCGCAAAAATCTCATACTGTGAGGTTCACTTCCTGCTTCTTCTCAAGCGCAAACCCCTTCAAAAACCTCCAAAGTTGTTTCTTCAGAATCCAGAAAAAGGTCTCTGAAGTCAACAAGAGCTTCTTCAGAGTCTACGGAGAAAATGATGGAGAAAGTGATGAAAATCATGGCTCTGACATCCTCGGATCTGAAGTCTCTCAGCCTACCCTCGGACCTGAAACCTCCCATGGATGTAAAGGCATCGGCTCTCATTCTCATATCTCCCTCACCAACAACCTCTTCTTTGTATCCTGAACTCATGGATCCACGTCTAGTTGGAGCCGTACATCAGAATTTTTGGTTAAACTTATTTCACCATCCTTGCCTACACAATTATTTCAGACTCCAAAGAAACACTCCAGACTTTTCTTCATGGCATCTTCTAGGTCCTCCAGAAGTTTGTCAGCAGTTGATTTGGATAGGATGATGTAAAAAATCCTCAGAGCTCAGATCCGGGGGGGAGGGTCCTACCAGCTCTGTCCCCTGCTGGATTCATCAGTATTCCTTCAGAGTCAATTTTTATCTCCCACAATGATCCAACCTGTGGTTTCGGAGCTCGAGAATGCGAGATCCCTGAGAGGTTCGGCATCAGATCCAAGGAGAGTTTCCTCCTCCACTTTGACTATTTCCCTGACTGCTTCTGCTCCAATACCATGGATCAGAGCAGATTTTGTCAGATCTGTCCCTAACCCTTGGATCTGCAGCCTTAGGCAGCTGGAATCCTATTCTCCCCTTGAAGCTTAGATCCGGGGGTAGCCCCGACCTACCTTCTTCGGAACCCTCTGTTCCAAGTAGGAGGGTTGAGACTTCCCCTTTTCCATCAGCTTTCAAGGTGGTAGAAAAGGATTTTTCTCTCTACAGAAAATTGTCTTCTCAAGTTGTGGATCCTACCCCTTTTCCCTCATTGATTCTGAACTCTGTGTCAGTCATACCTACTTCACAGGGACAGCCAGTCCCAAGTAGTCTACTAGAGGAAACTACCCTCTCTTTCAACACCACTCCAGAACATCTTATTGAGGAGGCCCCCCAGAAGAGAACATGTAAGAGGAGACACATAGAGTCTGTCATGGAAGACACCGATGTTGATGAAGGAGAAGGATCCTCCAGATCATCACCTGATGACATTTCCTTTGGAAATATTCTAGAAATCCTTAAGCATTTTTTGGGTAGAATGGTCCAAGGTATGTGGTCCCCCAAGAGACCAAATTGCATATCAATGTCCTAAAGATGACAGCAGTCCTAGCATTCCGGGCATTTCAAGATGCTCTACCCTTGGGAACTATTACAGTTCAAACTGACAACATGTCTGTAAGCTAGCACATCAACAAGCAAAAAGAAACTCAATCTTACCCCCTGTGCAGAAAGGCCATGAGAGTGTGGGAATGGGTGATCTCATCAGACCACTTTCATATTGTGACACACGTCCTACGGATAACCAACATGCTGGCAGACAAACTAATCGGATCCATTCTGATGCCTCATGAGTGGTCTCTCAATCAGTCGGTAGAGAATATGATCTTCAGGTATTGGGGTCGGCCTTGCTGTGACCTTTTTGCCACCCCCATCAACAACAAATGCAGCAAATACTTCATTCTGATCCCTCCTTAGGGGGAGTGACCAAGAGATGCTCTACTTCCCACATGGCCCTCAGGTCTCCTTTATGCTTACCCTCCTCTTCCCCTAATTCCAAAGTTCTTACAGAAAGCAAACAGGCTGAAGAACTCAGTAATCTTCATTGCCCCCTTCTGGCCTTGGCAAGTGTGGGTCCCCATTCTATGGTCTCATCCTCATTTTCCTCCAGGGATACTGGAGCCTACTCAGGCTTTCCACTCTCACCCGTTGGGGAGTCAACACCCCAATCTTCATACCTTCAGGATGACCACTTGGTTTCTCTACCTCCAGTAATAGTTAGACAGTCCAGGCTTTCTTCCCCAGTTTGTGACATTATTTTAGCTTCTCAAAAATATTCTACCAAAAAAGTCTATAGAAGCAAATGAAAAAGATTTTCTATTTGGTTTTCTGGCAGGGACATTGTCCCCTTCTCAGAATCACTTTCTGATGTTCTTCTTTTTCTGACAACTCTTTTTAAAGAGAGGGGCAGTTTCTCTACAATCAAACTTCAGATGGCAGCAATCTCTAATTTCCTTACAGGAAATAACTCTTTTTCCCTTGCTTCCTCCAGATTGTGCAAAGCTTTTATGAAAGGCATTTTTGTACTGAGATCTCTATAAAGGATCCTTCACCACCTTGGGACCTTACTTTGGTGTTTCAAGGATTAACACAAAAACCCTTTGAACTGTTAGGTGAATGTGATATAAAATTTCTATCATGGAAAGCGGTCTTCTTGGTGGCTATAACTTCAGCAAAAAGCATCTCTGAACTCCAGGCTGTGTCAGCAAAACCCTCTTACATCATATTTTTCATAAAGATAGGGTTTTTCTGCGACCTAACCCTTCTCTTTTTTTTACCTAAAGTGGCTTTTGAAAATAACATCAACTAATCAATTAATTTACCAAGCTTTTTTCCAAAAATTTCCAGTAAAGGAAAGTACATGCTACACATCCTTGATGTTTACAACTATGTTTTTACCTTCACAGAACGAAACAGTTTAGAAAGTCAGATCAACTTTTTGTATCCTTTTCCTCAAATTGCTTAGGTCAAGCAGTTTCAAAAATTATCCTAGCCAAATGGATTACAGACTGCATCTCATTCATTTACTCTCAAAAAGGTATGACCTTACTAAGACCTCCCCCCTTAAGCTCATTCAACTAGATCCATGGCTACTTCTTCGGCTTTTGGTCAAAGATATCTGTTGATGACATTTGTTCAGCAGCTACATGGTGTAACACTCATACCTTTGTTTCACATTACAAATTGAAACATATCCAGAAGCAGAGCCTTCTTTGGTTCAGCAGTACTCCAGAATATCCTTCCATGACGGCCACCCAAGATCAACGTAGCTGGGGACTGTGTCCCATAAGTGAGGAAGAATGAAAAGGACAACATCAGATTTATCAGTTATGTGCTCAGCATAACTAGGTATTTGTGTTGTCCATTTACATTTTTCCTCAGCTCCCCTCCCATCCATCCACCATCCATTTTTCTTCTGGAAGGACCTATTAGACTGTGTTTGGAACCTACAGTTCCAGGTTTGAGCCCTGTATTTTTCTGTCCGGCTACATATTTTCTCTTCTATTAGGGGAAAATAGAGCAGCGAACTCGATCTGAGGGAATAGGGATGGAGTAGGGCATTATGGGTAGAAGGAGGAGTTCGAGAGTTGGATTCAAAGTCTGAAGTATGCAGCCGAGTCAGCTATGAGGATGAGATCTGTAATCCATAAGTGAAGAAGAATGAAAATAGACAACACAGATGCCAAGTTATGGTGAGTACATAACTTATAATTTTTACCAATGATCATGATGGTGAGGGTGGGAAGTTTGATGCAAACTCACAAGAACATCATGCGGTCTTTCAGATGGAATCCTCAGAACATCCTGCAAAATATGACAGATTTGTTTTAGCAAAGTCGTTTTGCAGCAGTAGGAGTTGATTCCTGATGGATTTTGGAGATGGATATCAATCAGTCTGTGCTATAGCTACATCTGTGTTTCCATGAACATATGTTGCCCTGTGCCTCCCCACTACTAAGTCATCTGCTTCTAATACACTGTCACCAGATTTCTACTGGCATCTCCCCATATAAGTGTGATTCTAAGTCATCTATTCCTCTGATATTTTGTAGCAGCGGATCTTTTTTCTTAAGTACTTCAGATTCTGTAAGCTTAAATTTTGGTGAAATTCAATGTTTGCTCATTTATAAGGAAAGTCAAGTAAAGAAAAGTGGAATACTTTTTATGGTAAACAAAATGCCATAATAAACAGGTTTATACCTGTTGGTGTGGCCAGTCATCACAACAAATACTTCCATCTGACAAAACCAAAACATAAAAGAAAGGCCCTCTGGAAGAGGTATACATGTACTCTGTGTGCTTCCATCAACTATAGATAAAATATTGAAACAAATCCTTCAGGAAAATAAAACTAACTACAACAACCAGTTAGCAGAGAAGGCTGAGATGAATCAAAAGGCCCTATTTAAGCAACTAAGATGCTTTAGAAGGAAAATACCCCCCACATTAGTGTTAGGTATGGAGATTCAACTAGTACTGACCCAGCTGAACTAGCAGATTTGTTTGTTGAGAAATTCTCACTTTTAAATGGACGTAAAGATTCTAACTATAAGATCAGTAGTGGATCTGATGCATGTCCGGATATCCCTTATGAGTTAGTTTCAAAGGTACTGGCAGGCATTATAAAATGTGCAACCACAGGCCCTGATGGTTTAAGTGGATATTTTCTTTCCGGCATAGCAAATGGCTTGGTAACCTGCCTTCAAGTACTCTTTCAACAATCACTGGAGGAGGGAAATGTTCCCAAAATATGTAAGGAAGCAGTTGTCCCAGTATCCAAAGGATATTTTCACTAGACATATGGAAGGAATCAGCTGTTGTCCCAATTCCCAAAGGAGATGTATAACAATTGCCAGAAAACTATAGATCTATCAGTATGACCTTCATACTGGGTAAATGTTTTGAGCATGCAATTTATAGTCTGCTCCAGGGGGATATTGGACAAAGCACTGATATATAGCAATATGATTTCCCTGTGGGGAGATCATGTTAAATGGATATTATCTTAAAATTGGATACAATTAGTCAGTTGCTCAATGGAAATGGGCCTTGCTAGTGTTGTTGTTTACTTGGATCTGACAAAGGCCTTTGATTCAGTCCCCCATGACAGAATGGTTGATGTTATTTTAAAATATAATATGAATATCGACATTGTATGTTGGGTAACCAATTTGCTATCAAGAAGGACAATTAGATTGTGAATAGGTCATTCTTTTTCCAAAATAGGAAATGTTGATTTTGGGGTCCCCCGAGATCTCTTCTAGGTCCCATGTTGTTTGGGATATTGATGTCTGAGTTCCCAGCATGTGATAGCACCTGGCTAAGTAAATTCCCTGATGACACTAAGGTGGGGGATTTATTACAAATATGTATGATCATGATAAATTGCAAAGTTATCTAGAAATTTTATCATGTAGGTCACTGAAAATGGGATGTAATTTAATACCAAGAAATGCAATGAGATGCATTTTGGTTCCAGAAATATCCACTATCCTTATGCTCTGTATAATGAAATTTTGACCTCAGTAAGTTCTGTCAGAAATTTAGAATACATAGTGGATGATGCTATGGACTTTGATGATCATATCAAGACAGTAGTGAGAAACTGCTATGATCTTTTAAAAGACAGCCTGAGGAATGTCAGTAGCAGACAGAAAGAAGTCTTGATTCCCATTTTTAACTCTGCTGCATTGCCTATTATGGAATACTGTGGGTGTTTTGGTTGTTATAATGCTTGCCAAATAAATGGACTTGGGAGAACCCAGAAAATTAAAAGAGAGAGGATTGAAACACATTGGTTATAAAGAGAGATTGGACACTCTTTTCCAGTACTCAGTTAGAGACTTTTAAGATGTGACTTGATTCTTGTGTACAAATCACTAAGAAATGAAGAATTAGCAACCTCTTTTGATGTGACATTTTTGGGGCACAGTATTGATACCAGGAAAAGTACTCTATATACGAGACTTTCAGATGTTAAAACATCATTTAAGAGCAGGTATTTTCAGCATAGAACAGGAACATTATGGAACTCTTTTCCTAAATATATAATATGGTATTATCAAAATTTTCAAGTTCCTGATAGACAAATGGTATAGAAATGTTGTTTATATTATACGTTTATAGGTAAGTACTAGGATAGCTGCCTTTGAGGGTCATTTTAAGCCTAGCCAATTTATCATTTCATGCTCAAATTGACCTATCCCATTTGATTAGAGATTGCCCTTACCCATCTCATGGTAATAATTATATATTACTCCTAATGACAATAACTGGGATTATATCATAGATAATTTGAGGGGACACATACATGGGATAAAGCATTTAGGAGCTGCCAGTGTCCATTCATAGTACATGGGGCAGTCTGGGGTTAACTTTTCTGTTTCCCATCTATGGATCCAAGTTGAACTTGAATATGGACAGGGATGAACTTTGTTTCCTGTGGCTGGTCAGTTCATTCCTGTGCAGTGGTATCTTCTACAACATTTACCCGTCCCTCCAAACTGTTCTGTTGATGTTGCAAAACGGGTTTCTATCTTTAGACTGAATATATCTGAAGACATTTGACTTTGGCTAATGTGCAGTAAATCCATCAGTATTGGGTCAGAGGGTGGCTTGTATGTCAGACACAAGACAACTCTTAAGAGTCTTTTGGATACCAAGTATAGTGACAGGGCTTTGAGTCAGTCCATGTTTTTCAGGCCTTATATCTCTATGAACATTCCAGAACTTGCATGCATTTGGAGGAATACATGCCAAAGGGGGCATTATGTTCAATGACTGGCCTAATGAGAGCAGAGTAAAGGGGGGCAATAACATCCCTAGATCTAGACCAGAGGGATGGCTGGTTCAACCAGCACCCCCAGCCAGTAATATGAACCATCATCCCACTCCCTCAGATCTTCAAGTGAAACACTTCACTGCTTATTACAGTTAGATCTACATAACCCCCCCCCAACTTTTCCACTGAAGAGCAAAAAAAATTATGTTCTTGCTACTGGCATACCAACCAGGTGGCTAGATGTATAACATGCCACCACCCCCACTTGCCCCGGCCATTCTGGTACCATTTCTGTGCCCTGCCCCCCAGCCCTCCTTGAACATATTTAGTTTAAAAAAGTACTTTCTTTCTACATGGAGCACTATAGGGCTCATGTTTCAGCTGAAAAATAATCTAAATTTTAAACTGTAGCAAACTGCCTGCTACAAATGTAGCAAATAGCTGCTACAGTTTAAACCCTGCCTGCATGGAGCGGTATGCTGCTCATGTTTTAGTTTTTTTTTTTAAAATATATTCTTTTTGGGACAAACCTTCTTGTAGGATAGCAAAGCCATTTGGGGATTCAAGCTCCTAGCTTGCAGTCCTCTGCAAAATTAGTGATCCAGACCCCTTTGGTATTTACCGTTACTTCAGAAAAGTAGATACCAAATGGGAGAGGTCCCAGCACAGAACCCTGGGGGACTCTACTGGTGACTGGTCTCTTTGTGAAGGTAACTAACTCTGTTTCATTTTCCTATTTTATATTCCTGGTCTAATTGTCTGCAGACTCTTAGATGGCACCTAGGAGTCCTGAGTTTGAAGTTTATCTACACTGAACATGGAAAAATGTCTAGTCCACCAAAGATTTATTAGGGCCTGGACTTCTCTCTACATTCCTTGTATTTATATACTAGGAACAAGTCATGTAGTATAGTCTCATTATTCTAAATTTGCTTACAGCATTTATAGCATGGATTGCACTTGTGTCATATGTGTAGATCTCTGAATGTCATGTGTTCCGAACATTACAAAGACTTTCCTTTTGTACTTATGCTTTGTTTTTTATCAGATCTGATGTGCTGGGATAACTGTGCTCAATGCAAATCAGTCTTAAGCCTTTTTTATTACCTTGGCCCATTTAATTGTGAACTTGTTGCCTCTCTTTTTCAAGAACCCTCTTAATAGTGTTTGCGGATGCCATTAATGCAGTTATTCCAAGTGAACTTTCTAGCAGGACCGAACACTTATTCTGTATAATAGCACCACCTGATTTTATGCGTAAGCAGTTCAGAGGACTGTAAATGCTTTGTCTGGTATAACACCAAACAGTGGCATTTGTTTAATATGGTAGTGCACTATTTAATACTCAACAAATTTCAGGCTTATTCCAGGTGAAGTATGAAACACTTCACAAACAAAAAAAGGCAAAAATTTAAGCAATAACATAGTAGTTCAGTTACACAGAAAAACTGAATATGTACATTATATTAAATGACATAGTGTAATGTATATTTACATTAGTGTCACAAGTTTTACGGTACAATTATAAATCATTATTAAACAGTTGTGTTACTGCATCTCTTTATTCAAGACAGCAGTTTGTTATCATATACCAAAGCTTAAGAAGAAAATGAAGAAAATGAATTAAATATTACTTCTGATCTGTTTTATAGATCTAGCACATAGTATACCTAAAGTTAATGTTGTGTTTTATTTTCAAAATCAGTACCATTACAGCATCCTTTTATTTAGCTGATGCATAGTGAAATTCTGTCACAATGCCCACTTAAATTTCCATACAATTTTCTTTTTTTTGTAAAGGTTTATACACCGTGCAGTATAACACAAATCCACTAGCTGAATAGGTTCATTCCTAAAAACTATGCAGTGGACAGTAGGCTCACAGAAGGACACATCTTATAATAAATGTAATAATGTAAACAGATGTGCATCCAGAATGTTTGTAACTGTATGCCAAATCCCAGAATGTCCTCCCACCACCACCACCATCACTACCACCCAAGTGCCACCACCATCAACATGGACAGTGCATGTTTCTAAACAACAGAAATGCGTACCTTCTCATTACTTAGAAAAAAAAATCCTGAAATCAACAGGCTTAAGCAAAATCTATTTAGTCAACTAGGCACCAAAAAAAAGGTCATTTAACACAGTTTGTAATCAAATATAACCATGGAAATGGATCTAGGGCTTTTCTAAAATGTTAATTCTAGTATACCACATATTGGAAAAATGAATACTTTTCTTATTTAAAATGCATTGTGTGGCATACATGGCATATGTCTGTCTATACCCTTGCATGTACACCATAGTACTGATAATACAATTTTCGTGAGAAATGTACAAATTGTGACTAAAATCCACTTATATTCCAGTTTTCTGCATTTTGTTAAGAGTGATAAAGAGTTAGATTTTGCATAGATATAAATTCTGTCAAATGACCATAGTGACCATTTACTTTTCTGTGTTATGTTAAACCGTTTCTATACATATTTTGTCTCTATATAAATGCCCAACTCAAATAATTTTAATTATATGTCAGTCTGACTTGAATCAAATCAATACTTTCTGTGGCAGCCACAATACAGTGTTGGATATAACTTCCACCTGGATGTCAAGCTATAGATTTACACTTCATTTCAAGAGGTTATTGGTTATTTCCTTATTGAACTCTGTTGAAATTGTAGGAAATCTGACCCTCCGCAAATGTGTCTTGTGTGTAAAAACAAAGAGGGTGAGAGATCACTTGGAACACTTTCATTCTGTAGCTCCAGAAAGATTACATTTCAAAGCTTGTCAAATAAAATGTGTTAGAAAAGACCTTTTCAAGAACTATTCATTGTAATTACTGTGAAATGTACGTATGTGGTCATCCAAAAACCTGCGTTAGCTGTTGGAATGCGCATTGACTTTGTGATGAGCCATTATACCTGAGAACTAATTATATAAAGCAAAATGTTCTTCATAAATGTTGAAGTCAGAAAAAATCATCTGCACAAAGAAAGTAGGAAGTTTATAGGCAGAAAAACTTATCAGTGCCAGCAAAGAGAAAGGTAGTATACTGGAACGTTTATGTTCTTAACTACAGAAAAAAAGAAATAGGAGTCTCCTAAACTGCACATCCCAACCCTACCTCTGAACCATATATCTGCAACATAAGTAGAGCAAAACATGTTTGTGTTTTTACTGCTGTGCACCCGCTATGGTCCTTCACCACACATCAGAAAAGAAATGTGCCTCTGGCAGTACTCCAAGAAAATCATGGAAAAGTCAGAAATAAAATTCCAAATGGCAATTTTTTTTTAAATTTGGATGTCACTGGCATATGATTGGTTCTGATGCTATTGCTGTAAATATTTCATATAATAAAGGCATAGTGTAGGACAGGAGGCTTTTCCTGGCCCAAAATCACCTTCATTCTGCATACTGGTGTAATATTCCATTTATATCATGGAATGTTTCCTTACAGTTCCAGTTATGTAATGCGATACTATTATACTCCACTGTTTTTGTCATGGAATGTCATTATATTGTTCCATCTATATCACAGAAATGTATTTATTAACATTTGTTTATTGGGATAGTCTGAAATGGGCAACAAAAATAAACCCCTTTAGTGTGAAAAGCTCCTTACGTCAATAAGAAGATGGCAAAGTATACACATGAAAAAGTTCCAGTAATTTCCTAGTAGAATAACATAATACATAGAAAGCTTAATAACAACTAGTAGCAAAAGCAAAAGATAATCTTTTAGGTTTACAGTAGCACTGATAATTTATTACAATGACATATACAAAACAGATTCACAGTAGATCAAATTTAAAAATTAGTTGAATTCATATTCAGTGGTATAGCTGTTATATTTTCCCATCTACATCATAGAATGCTGTTGTATTTCTCCATCCAGGTCAGTAAGTGCCATTATACTGTTCCATCTGTGTCAAGGAATGCAGGTAGCATTTTACATTTATATCATGGAATACTCAGACATTGCTGTATTAGGGAATGTTGTTATACTGTGCCATCTATGCCATGTAATGCTGTAGCCTGTCCAGCTATATTCATGAAATGTTGTTATGCTATTGCACCTGTGTCATAAAATGTTATCATACTTCTATGTCTCTGACATGGAATGCTGTCATACTCCTCCATCTAGGTGAATGAATGCCACTTACATTGTTCTGGCAAGGAATGTTGTCATACTGTTCCATCTAGGTCAAGGAATGCCACTTATATTGTTCTGGCATGGAATGTTGTCATACTGTTCCATCTAGGTTAGGTAGGAAATGCCACTAACATTGTTCTGGCATGGAATGCTGTCATACTGCTCCATCTAGGTCAAGGAATGCCACTTATATTGTTCTGGCATGGAATGTTGTCATACTGTTCCAGCTAGGTCATGGAATGCCACTTACATTGTTCTGGCATGGAATGTTGTCATACTGCTCCATCTAGGTCATGGAATGACACTTACGTTGTTCTGGCATGGAATGTTGTCATACTGTTCCATCTAGGTCAAGGAATGCCACTTACATTTTTTCTGGCATGGAATGTTGTCATACTGTTCCATCTAGGTCAAGGAATGCCACTTATATTATTCTGGCATGGAATGCTGTCATACTATCCCATCTAGGTCAAGAAATGCCACTTACATTGTTCTGGCATGGAATGTTGTCATACTGTTCCATCCAGGTCAAAGAATGCCACTTATAGTGTTCTGGCATGGAATGTTGCCATACTGTTGCATCTAGGTCAAGGAATGCCACTTATATTGTTTTGGCATGGAATGTTGTCATACTGTTCCATCTAGGTTAGGTAGGAAATGCTACTTACATTGTTCTGGCATGGAATGCTGTCATACTGTTCCATCTAGGTCAAGGAATGCCACTTATATTGTTCTGGCATGGAATGTTGTCATACTGCTCCATCTAGGTCAAGGAATGCCACTTATATTGTTCTAGCATAGAATGTTGTCATACTGCTCCATCTAGGTCAAGGAATGCCAATTACATTGTTCTGACATGGAATGTTGTCATACTGTTCCCTCTAGATCAAGGAATGCCACTTATATTGCTCTGGCATGGAATATTGCCATACTGCTCCTTCTAGGTCAAGGAATGTTGTCATACTGTTCCATCTAGGTGAAGGAATGCCACTTATATTGTTCTGGCATGGAATGTTGTCATACTGTTCCATCTAGGTGAAGGAATGCCACTTACATTGTTCTGGCATGGAAAGTTGTCATACTGTTCCATCTAGGTCAAGGAATTGCTCTGGCATGGAATGTTGTCATACTGCTCCATCTACTTCAGGGAATGCCATTTATACTGTTCTGGCATGGAATGTTGTCATACTGTCCCATCTAGGTTAGGGAATGCCACTCACATTATTCTGATATTGAATGTTGCTGTACTGCTCCATCTACGTGAGTACTGTCACACTCATGTTCTTCATATCGATGCTACAGTAACCTTAGCTATATGGGGTTATATCCTGCAAGGATATAACAGCCAGGCAGCTTGCAAAACCATTAGTCAGCTCAAACTAGCATAACTGCAAAGAGGTTTCAGCGCCAAGCTCTTCAGAGCTTTTCATCCGGCGAAGAATATGCTCCTCTGAGGCTTTCAGGGATCAATGGTCAGCTTGTGCTGTTCCTTTGCTAGGCAGATACGTTCCCGTTGGGTAAAAAATCTACTTATTTAAAAAAGTTGTTTGATAACACTTTCCTGTTCAGAAAGGTTGTTTTAAAGCTAGGAGTTTGTGTGATAACAGACTGCCATGAGAATGTACTGTACTTTTAAACAGGAGTGCTTTTTTCCTGTCAATGTGAAAGTTGTTAAAAGTATTTAAAAATCTTTTTTATGTGAAAAAAAACTATATTTTACTTTTGGGGGCTGGCAAAGGGTTTTAAATTGCTATTTACTGTGTTTTACATGAAAGAAGTGACCTTCAGAGGCTTTACATTTTTACCCACTTTTCCTATTTGTTTTCCCTGGAAAAGATGCAACATTTTTGGCTTGAACATTGGAACAAACCATCAGGCTCATGGTTGGTCCTTCTTCCAGCAACAAAAAGAAAAAAATTAAGCAAACAGCCTTTGCCACCATCGCAGGCTAGAGGTTTGCCTCAGCCACGGGTGGGTGACTCTGTTGTGAGCATCACTTGTATCTCAGACCTCTCATCTTCTATAACACATCTGTCTTATGTAGCACTTACAGCCACTATGGAGCAGGGTTTAGTCATGTCCTCTGTGGCTGTTGGGATCCCCTCAGAGGACAAAGAAGAGACACTCTTGTTGGTCCTGGGAAAGGGAACTGAGAAGGCTTCCCTGCTTTGTCAGAATGTAGTGATCATCCCTAGGGAAGCTGCTGCTACCATTAATAACAATTGGCCTCATTTTTCCTGTTAAACAGAAACAGAAAGCTAAACATGTGTCTACTATTCCTAAAAACATGCTGTACAGGAATAATTTATTGGGTCTGGCACATGGTTTAATTCAAGCTATTGATTCTTCTTATAAAATAGTTACTGGTGAAAGAATGACGAATAACCCTTTTCTGGAAGAGCTTCAGAATTCTGAATCTAGACAAGAAGATATTTACAAAGAAACAATGGGAGGATATATATATATATATATATATATATATATATATATATATATATATATATATATATATATATATCTCAAATATGCAACAAAATGTAGAAGATTTAGGATTTTTGCTTGGAAATGTTTAAGTAGATAATTTTATACCCTAAGCAGACCGAATTTTTCCTCAGCTAGCAAATGTTGGTGGTGTGATGGGGAAGAATGAGATTATTGGGAACATATTTTCTGGGAGTGCAGTGAGTTGGTGGACTTTAAGGATTCCCTGCAGGATGCACTGTCAGAGATGCTGAGTGGGCAGATTGGTATGACAAGAGAGGTGATTTTTCTGAGCTATGATACAGAATCAGAACTGTCTAGCTGTGGTAAGGCCTTGCTGTCTCTAATTATGGTGGCTGCCAAAAAAGCAATTACTAGAAACTGGAAATCAGAATCTAAAACTATATTAGAAGTAGTGAGTATAGTAACAGAGATAAAACAACTGAAATTGAGATCCTTAAAAAAAGGTAGGAGCAAACTACATAGGAAAAATGAGAATTGTGGGGAAATACATACAGGGAAGGAATGAGGTTTAAAAGAAGGCAGGACTTAAATGAGTTATGAGCTATGTAATGTTTGACTGAAAATGATTGGGTAGTTTATAAGTGATGTATAATGTTTGCAAGTGGGAATGTGTCAGTATGGTTTGTGATGTAAGATGCTTGCAACTAGAATTGTGTCAGTGCGATTTGTTTTCATTTATATAAATGTATGACTTCTTATGTCATTAGTGATGGTTTAATAAAGAAGGGGTAGGAATTGAATCATTTATGTAATGTTGCTTAGGTTATATGATATATAACAATATATGTGAAGCATAATGTCTTAATTTTAACTTGTTACAGTTTGATTACTTTTATATAAATGTAAATGTGTCTATGTCAAAAGTGATAATTCAATGAAGGTGTTAAAAAAAGAAGATGAAGGGACAGATACTGTTTTTTTTTCTGCAGATTTCTGATTCAGACTCAGAGGAGAGCTCAGTTTATGATTTTCCATATGGAGTATTTATCTTTCCTTGAGACTGTTTCCAGAATGGAACAGTGTTTTCAGTGAGAGAATACTTAGGTTTCTCAGTCCCTCAGAAAATACTATGAACTATTACAGAAGAAATTTCCAGAACCTTTACATATTCCTCCATTTCTGTTAGCTTTGAAGGATTTCTGTGTTACTGCCTGCAATTTTCCTTATATTAGGCAAGTTGCCCCTAAAAAAGCAGACAGGACATCTAACGTTCCTCAGTCTTTGAAGAAAAAAAACTCCTGAAGTATGACATGCCCAGATTGGATATATTTTTGACTTGGGAATAACCCCGATGTCCAACTGTTTTGCAAGTGTACAACTCAGTGGAACAGTGATCTAGAAATGTGGTGGGAGTACCACTACTGGCATAGCTGGATGTAAGAGAAGCATGGTCTTGTTACAGGCCCTAGCCAATGCTCACATAGTTTTCCTCTATTTTAGTGGATTGAGTAATACAGGAGAGGTGGTGTATGGGAATGTGTTTATATATACTGTTTATTTTCTGTAAGCTAAGCCTGTTTTATAGTTACATATTCTAATGATTGTTATAGATGGCCACAGTGTCAGTAGTCATGTCAAATGTTACGGTTAAAGTTTCAAGATTAAATGTAACATTTAGGGAAATGGTTACACAAGCAGTAAGTAGATGTGTTCTGTAGCCAAGAAATGAAATTGCTCTACATAATCCCTACTTAAAGTTGAATTCTTTTCTGACAATGGTCTCCTTTAAGTACTTTCACACAACATAGACATGTGTGCCAATATGTCTTTGCATCGAAATGTCCTTCTCCAAACTGACAATTCTGTGATAATGTCTATATTTTAGGAATACACTTAGATACACTCTCATTTTTCACCTGATTTTATCTGTGACAAGAGGTAAGACTAGGGCGATCTTGTAAAATACCAAACACTGGTCTGAATGGCTTATTTGCTAGATTTGATGTCGTTAGTAAACTATGCAGGAGACTCATGGTTTATTGCCCATTTAGACTCAATAGTGCCGCAACTTTTTCTCATCTGTTACTGAGTTAGCTGTAAATTATTAGTTCATAATGTTCAGTATATGATTCCTGATCCTCATTAGTAATGTAGAATTCTTCAATTTTCCCCAAATATAACCATTTCCAGTACTCTGTCCCTTTGTCTTCACTTTTCTGTACTGTCATTGACCTGTGTCTTATTCTGTCTGGGATTGAATTACTCATTTTACCCAAGCTATTGCCAGTCATAATCTAAACTTATTATCATGTTGTTCTTCTTCTTAAATTGCATGACACCAATCATTACAACAACGTACATATCTAACACTGGTTTCAGTACAATATATGACTGCTGCAGGTGTGTATACAGCACACATGGAACATTACTTCCACTAACGGGAATGTTAAATCCTTTAAATTCAATATATTATAGTAGATATTCCTTTTCCTTGGATTTCTTAACTTTCCTTTGCTCCAGCATGTAAACTCCTTACTTCTTGATCCTTAATAATTCCCATTCCTTCCTTTTTCTTATTCTTCTCAATTACTTACAACACTGGCTTCTATAAATCATACGCTTGGAGTTCGTGCAGTACTAGTCAGTTTTATCTATGTATCAATCTTCCTTGACTTTGCTGTTCCCTTTCCCATTCTCTCCCATCCTTGAAAGGTGCTATTTCCCATTAGCTCCCACAAAGTCAGCTTCCTGACTTTTTGCACTTCCTATTACAGCCTTCATATTGTCATGCAGGCTAGGAAACCTAGGCCTCCCTATAACTTCTGAGGCCTACTGCCAGCCCACACGTAGAACATTTCACTTATGTTCTTCTTCCTGTCCTTCATTCTTTGCCACCCACAATTGGTGATACATTTATGACAACTAAGTTAAGACCTGCATTAAAAATTGAATGGTAATGAATACTATGTGTAGAACATTAGTATAACATTTCTGTGACTGTGTCTTTCACACAGTTTAAGACACTGTAAAATATGTTAAAACAACACCATACTTTTCTTCAGAGGTTAGTACCTGCTACCTTTATTTATCAGAATACTGTCTGCTACTTCTCATTGAGGCTTTTATTTTATTTGCACTGCTGTGACCTTTTTTTATGTGATCCTGTTTTACAGGGCTGTAAAAAAAAAGTGCTACTAGCTAGAGCTTCAGTATGGATTAAGACCTGGTGGGGCTATTTATGTAGCTTTGTTTCTTTATTTAGCTTTTTTTTTTTTTTGCCTTCGTAACTTACTGTAGCCCAGTCAGTCTGAGTTCAGTTAGTGGCTCAGGGGACTGAAAGAGCTGCAGGGGATGTTTGGGCATGCCTACCACAGACGGTGGATGTTTTTGTGGGTGAACTCTGCTGTAACCCCTGGGGACACTGGGGATGTTACATTGAGGGGGGCTGTAGTTTAAGGGGGCAGTAAATGTGGGGGTATGGCTGAACTGCCACAGAGGCAAGGCAGTACAACACACACCTCCATTGCACACCTGCCCCTTGAACGTAGCCACAATGTTATCATTCCAGATAGGTACCTGTAGACAGATAGTACATCATCCTACATAAGTGCCTTCTTAAGTAACCACTATACTGTATCATTCACATTTGTCTTAATTGTGTACTTTTTGACTTTCATCTGGCTAGACCAATAAAGTACATAGTAAAAGGTAATGACATTAGGAAAAGAGAAACAGGAGAATGTAGCCATGAAATCGTCTCTTTCAAAGATGTTTAAGAAAGTTGTGGCCAAAGCAAAATAGGTAATAATTTGTTGTTAATGGCCATAGACTCCTAGGACCCAAGAGCCATTTTCCTACTGTAGAGAAAGCTGTTATGGATCTTGCCAAACTGCTTAGTATGGTCCTATATATGCATTCAGAAGGATGTTGTACTTGTCAAAAGTGTACAGAACAAGTGCAAAAACATTGAGCAGGATGGAATTGTGTTGAACTACTAAGAAAGACCAATGCATCTGATGATGTGCCAAGAAGAAGAAAGTAAAAAAAAAAAAATAGGAAGAAATAATTTAGACAGTCTACAACATCAGGGGACAATGGAGTCACTAAAAATGAAGGACTGCAGAGGAACACATGGTTATTAATGCAGGAAAATGTACATGTCAGAAGTATAGAAATAATTTTCACATAGAGTGATGGAGTCTTACGATGCCTTACCAGAGGCAGCATTGGACCTTGCACAAATGGAAGATGGAAATGTTAGGTGATAAACCTTGACAAGAATTAGCTACATCATATCAGCAAATTCAGTGAATGGTCTGGTCATGTTATTGACTGCTTTATATGTTCCTGCGTATGTTATATAATAAGCTCCACAATGACACTTGTTGGCCATGGGCATTACATTCAAGGCAAGATCTTTGAGTCTACATTGGCCAATAATATCTATCCAGAGGGATTTTAGCACTGTTATTTGCATACCTATACAACTCTAGTTTGTAATATGGTTTCTATTAAAAAAACAAATGTACTAAGGACAAATTTAACAATAGCACTGTCTCCTCCTCGAAATTCTATTCCCAAGTATAGAGAAATGAAACCTGGCCAAGTTCATGTTATGCAGTTCATCTTTACGTTAATTTTCACTTTTCCTTTAACACTTTTCATTTTGCCATTTTAATTGTATTCAGTTTAATCCTTTTGCCTTAGTCACAATTCACCTCTTGACCAGTGATAAGAACATCCATTCATTATGTACGCCCCAGCACTTTATGTTTCAGGATGCCACTCAGCAATTTTTCTGGTTGCAATCACTCTTTCACTTTATTTTCTTTATAGTACAGCCTTGCCCACTACAAATTCTGAGACAGTGATGGTTAGTAATTACTGAGAGGAGTGAAGGTCTCTGCTTCCATTTTTTTTTTTTTTTTTTTTTTTTTTTTTCATGTCAAATGCCTCATGCCTTGCTATTGCCAATAATTGCTGAGACTCTGGAAGTTTATCTTAAATTTTTGCAGGCATGCACCTGATGTCTGTGCTAAACCAGCATCAATTATGCTAACAATGCTAAAGCTGCCACAGCAGGTCTTATTCTCTATTCTGTTTGCTCTTTCTGAAAAGGCAAAATGACATTGGATTACAGCACACTTCCTGCCTTCTTCTTCCCTGAGCTCTTAATTGATGTTTTTGTTGAGGCTTTATAAGACTGTTTAGCTAAACTAGACTGCAAGAAAATAACCAGCTTTGCTCTTTCTTGGCAGCAGAAATGAAAGATTTTAATGAACAGCAAACACTGAACTAAGAAAAACAACTACAGATGTTGCGCTTATTGCAAAGGATGTCTGAGTTACATTTGTACATTTGTGAGACATTTAGATATAAAAAGTATAGTTAAAAATGCACATTAGCAACTGAATTTTACTTTTGTTTCAAAACTATATTCAAAACTTCTTTTGTTTTTCAGAATGTAGGTATCATTCTCCAAAACATCTGTGTAAAGTCATCGGTATGGTCATGCTCCATATCTAAGGAATGGTGTTAATGTTACTGGTAAGGACATCTGCATACCTTACAGGTGTTGTTAATGTTACTGGTAAGGACATCTGCATACCTAACAGGTGTTGTTAATGTTATTGGTAAGGATATGCTGCCTACCTAACAGGTGTTGTTAAAGTTAATGGTAAGGACATGCTACCTACCCAACAGGTGTTGCTAATGTTACTGGTAAGGACACGCTACCTACCTAACAGGTGTTAATGTTATTGGTAAGGACATGCTGCATACCTAACAAGTGTTGTTAATGTTACTGGTAAGGACATGCTGCCTCCCTAACAGGTGTTGTTAATGTTACTGGTAAGGACATGCTGCATACCTAACAAGTGTTGTTAATGTTACTGGTAAGGACATCTGCATACCTAACAGGTGTTAATGTTATTGGTAAGGACATGCTGCATACCTAACAAGTGTTGTTAATGTTACTGGTAAGGACATGCTGCCTCCCTAACAGGTGTTGTTAATGTTACTGGTAAGGACATGCTGCATACCTAACAAGTGTTGTTAATGTTACTGGTAAGGACATGCTGCATACCTAACAGGTGTTGTTAATGTTACTGGTAAGGACATCTGCAAACCTAACAGGTGTTGTTAATGTCACTGGTAAGGACATCTGCATACCTAACAAGTGTTGTTAATGTTACTGGTAAGGGCATGCTGCATACCTAACAGGTGTTGTTAATGTTACTGGTAAGGATATGTTCCTTATCTGTGGAAAGGTGTTAATGTTACTGTTAGGGATATGTTCCATATCTAAGAGAAGGGGTAATGTTACACATAAGGATGTATTCCATGTCTAAAAGGAGGTTTTAATATTACTGGAAAGGACATATTCTATATCTAAGGGAAGTTGTTAATGCTCCTAGTGAGGACATGCTCTATATCTAAGAATAGGTGTTAATATTACTGGAAAGGATATACTTTACATCTAAGAGAAGATGTTACTGTCACAGGTAAGGGCACATTCTAAATCTAAGAGATGTAAAATT